>NC_065589.1:98883602-99008602 GCF_024542745.1 Macaca thibetana thibetana | reverse complement strand
TCCCATGGACATTCAAAGAAAGGAGGTAGCACATGTGTTTGAAAGGCCTGTGAAAGTGGGTGAGATGACTCTTGGAAGATAGGTTGAGCTTTGACAATAAGGAGGAGGGAGGGGCACTGGGTGGTGACATATGAGCTATCTTCAGGGAACACCGACTAATCTAGGCTACAGTGCAGGATATACATGTTTAAGGATTGAAGTAAGGCTAGGAAGGTAGCTGAAACCATACCAGGATGGTCAGAACACTGAGGCTGTACTTAATGTGATAAGATCAGAAGAGAAGGTGAGATACATGGGATCATCTTTAGGAGTGTTTTTAGTCAGCCCCACAAAGACCTAAAGATAAACTCAACAAGAAAGAATAAAAGCTCCCATAGGATACTTGAAGGTGAAGAACGAGTAAGAGGAAATGACGGGATCAAAAACATACACCAGGGTAGCTGGAATAATTGTGACTGGCAGCACAGGTAGATATCAGAATGATGAGGAATAAAAAGTGTTTTCAATATACCTTTGTAACAAATCTGCATATGTAACCTCCTGAACCTATAATAAAAGTGAAAAAAAATACAGGTAGAAAACAAAGTGTATTTAAAAAGTACAATTATTATGCTTATGGTTTTTATAATAAACATTTCAGAAAGTGTCACTAAGTAAAATCCCCTTGGGGGTGGGGATTTTAAGTCTGCATTTTAAAAGCTCAGAAACCCTAGTCTCCAAGGTCTCTTCTAGTTCTAACTTCTTTAGAATGACTTTATTTTACAGATGAGTAAAGTAAGGCTGAAAGAGGTGACATGGCCAGTCAGTGGCAGAGCTGGAACTAGACCCTGAGCCTTATAAATTCCAGGACAGTGTTCATTGCATGGCAGCATATATCTGATGGTTTCCATTTCAGAAATGTAACAATTTAGCCAAGGAGAGAGATAGCTGGAAAACCTCGCTAGTTGGATCCAGATATTCATATTAATTCCCTGTTGTACTGCTTTCTGTCAGAGACTCCTGTTCTGATAGGCATTGCAGGAAACAGGAATATTAAAACAGGCAGGCCTTCCCCCATAGTCTTTTATTGGGGAAATATTATTTTGACCATACCACACTCCAAATCATGACCAGTATACAACTATAGGAACTCAAAACCAAGTATAGCAACTACATCCTAAGATCTCCCATCAACCCTAAATCTCATATACATTTATAGGCTTTCAAAATTAAGGTCTGTTTCCAATTTCCTATTTGTCTATTAATGTTGATCTTTTCTATTAATTAATTTATTTTCCTGGGTCTTTTCCAAGTGCACATTTCTCAAACTTTGAGGACAGTTTATGAAAATGACAGAGCACTTTCCCTCAGTGATGTTTTCATACTTATAATTTTGGAGAACAATTTCTTGAGAGATGTTTTGGGAGCTGTATTCCAGAACTCATTATCCTCATGGTCTTCCCTGGTAGGATGGACAGATGATCTTGCCTTAAGAGTTGCAATGAATCTTCTGGTTTCAGTAGAAAATATTACTCCACTTACAGAAGCTGCAGGAGTAGACTTTAAGCCCAGGGATGGCATGCCTGGGAGTGATCCTAGAAAAAAGAACGATTCTCACAGGACACATTGAGGAATGAGAGTGAGTTGTTACCAGTTATTTGCAGCTGGTGAATGTTTTGAGCATTTGGGAGGGAAGGGTATCAGCCTAGTTAACAAGCCTTTCCTGAGAAAGGAAAAGATAGCTTCACAGGTACTGAATGGGAACCTCGCCCTTGTTAGGTTATCAATAAAAGCTGGGCCAGGGTAGCGCTCCCACCAGGAGTGCTGCAGACTCCTCTTCTGTGGGGCTGTTTCAAAAGTTCTACTCTTCACCTACAAAGTGCCTTCCGGTCAGTTATACCATGGCCCTGTCATGGCAGCCAAGTGACTATAGTGCAGCGTGATACATGCTTTGCAACTGATGGAATGAGTACAGATGCCATGAAGCAACAGGAAGGAAAGAGAAGAGTTATAGAGTTGGGATTTAACCAGGTGGAGAAAGGGTTTGATTTTGTCTACATGGGGAGGAAGAAAGCAATTTAAGCAACAAATAACACAAGACATGGAGGTGGGTAAGGGCACAGATGTATTCCGGAAATGGCAAAGATAACTGGAATTCATGAGGAGCTAGTCTGGGGTGAGATTCTGAAGAACCTCCCCCGCTATAAAGGAAATTAAGTTCATCCTGCAGAAAATCTGACACAAATACTTAATATTGTTATACTATTATGATTATCTTCTTGGACGTTGTAGGTTTAGAAGGAACACTGACGATAGCAAGTAGATGAACTCAGTGTCAAGGTATCCAGAGTCTGGGAGGCTAATCTGAAGCTTCTGTAGGAGTCAAGGGCCCAGAAGAAAAGGGCAAGAACTGGAAAAGAGGCAACAGAATCAGAATGAGGCATGCGATCAAGAAAGAGTAAGATCTTAGTCACCTGTTCGCTATGGGACAGTAGAGAAGAGAACGAGGCAAGAACAACTTTTGTCATCTGTTTTTTTCCTTCTTGGAATTATTTCCGTGGGATACATTCCCTGGTGAAATGACTGAGTCAAACAAAAGGTAGAGTAATACAGTTCAGGAAAAATAATGTACATCATCACCACCATACATGCAGAGGTTGCCCCACAAGTGGGCTAGTCTTAGTTACAAGTCTTTACTTTTATTGTTTTGTTCAAAGCAACTGCTCGCTCATAATTTTTTTTTTTTGTATTTACATATATTTCATTACTGGTAAAATTAGAGAGTCTTCTCCCCTAAAAGTTGATTTAGTATTTCTTCTGATATTATCATCTCTTTTGTTTATTAGCTGTGTGACCTCAGGCAAGTTATTCAACTAAAGCCTAGTGTCCTCACCCATACATAGGGGAGAGTAATTATACTTATTGAGGGGATTGCTGTGATATAAAATGAGATACCACAGTAAAAGCCTAGCCCTGGCTTGGTACGGAGTAAGAATTTAGTAGATTACTGTACTTATAATAATGTGTTGATGCTACTGCAAACCTTTACTTATAAATGTATAATTTGTTGTTTTATCATATAAACATTATTTATTTTATTCAATTAACTGATTTCACTAAGAAAAAATACTCTGTTTTTGAGCTGGGATAAGTGTATTAGTAAATTTTGTATTAGTAATGTTTGTTGGTTCTTAAATGTATATACAAGTTTTATTTCTGCTTCTCCATTTCTGCCTAGTCGTTTTTCTTTTTTTTTTCACTTTCATATTTTAAATCTGTATGGTACTCTTTGAAAAGTTCTCACTTCATACATGTTCTGAATTTGGTAGGACATGTTTTCCTTTGTGATTCCTTTGCTAGTTTGCCCTTTCATTTATTTATTTTGTTTGGATTTTAGAACCACTTTGTGAGGATATGTAAAGTAATATTCTGGCACCCTAACTGGAGCCTTGTTACCTTCATAAATTATCTTAAGGGATACCATCATTTCTATTTAGCATGTATTCTTTTTCTGTCAGGAGCTTATACGCCTACCTTTAATTGAATCTTCCTTACTTCTCCCATTATGTTTTGTTGATTTCTTTATTTCAGCAAAGGATTGGGAGACAGAAGACTTCAGTTTGAATTTCAGATTCTTGAAAACCGACTTTCTCAATCATGTTCTCGGGAAAGTAACTACGTGTCCATTTCTAAGAATCATGTGAAGGTGGCTCTGTCTACTGAGAATCTACTTCAAGTCCATGCTACTAAAATGGAGCTAATATGCGTCATTTCCTCAGCTATAATTTGGGGAGGTTAATACTTGTTAAATCACTAGACTGCTATAAGGTTTGCCCATAAACATTGTAAATAATGTATTCAAAATTATTAAAATGTTACAATATAAACAAGAGTGTGATATAATAAAATGTAATTATATAAATATTTTTGTTTTCTAATGAGCCAGTAAGATTCCAGAGGGGAGGAACCATGTCTTCATCTCTTGGTATCCACAATACTTTACGTGGTGCTAGACCATAGCAGGAACTCAGTAAGTAATTATATGTTAGGAAATGAATAATGATAAAAAAAATCATAAGGAAAAGGAAAAGGTTTAGGGAATGGTATGGTCTGGAGAAAAATCAGTTTATTCAATCTGACTAGTACATTAACTTCATCTCAATATATTTTTGTTGTTGTTGTTGTTTTGAGACAACAAGGTCCCTCTCTGCCGCTGTGCCTGGCCTAATCTTCTTATAATTCAGCATTTATCAATACATTAGTAACTTTCCTTTTGCTAGGCTCTCCTTGTGACAAAATTTTAGAACTTTATATTAGGGTGATGTATGTTATTTGTGTCCTAGAACCTTTCTAGTATTTCCCCCTTAGTATAGTTGCTCTGCTGAAAATGAGACAGGAGCTGGGAGCTTAGTGAAGGAGAAGATGGAAGTGGAGGGAAATGTTATATAATTATCCAACATTTGACTCCAGAGCCAAGAACCAGAAATATGCCAAGATCATAGTAATAACCATTGTCATACCAGATACTAACCAGAAGCTTTCCATATACTGTTTTTAACCTCAAATTAAAGGTGAAACAGAAAGACTTCTGTCTGCGAAAACCATAGTTCAGGTTTTTGGTTTCCTTGTAACCTTTCTGGCTGCCCTAATGTCTAAAGCTAAAACTCCTTTTCCCACCATGTCTGCAGCATGGAAAGAAGAACGCTTGTTTAAGGCTTTGGCAGTTCACAGAAAAGAATATTTTGTTTAGAATTACCATTTGTGGGAAACTATTAAGTATACAAACACATTCCACTTATTTGATATCTTAAGCATTTTGTTCTTTTTTTTTTTTTTTAAATAATCTCAAGGGCTAACAATGTGACCTTATCATGAGAACTGGCCAAAACTCAAATATTTGCATTGAGGAGCTTCTAGGCTTTTTGGTTCATTTGTAATATGGAGTCTGATGCAGATGCTTTATGTAGCAGAATGACCTTTCCAATTTTCTGAATAAAAACAAAATGAACTTTTAAAGTATAGGATCATTCATGTCTCCTATGGATCCAAAATGCATTAAAAACTCATTCCATGTACAAACTCTGGAGGCAAGTCCACGAATCCTATAATAAAATCTGCATAGTAGTTTAGAAAGCACTTTCCCTCAAATTATCTAATTGTGCTGAAATCCTCATTATAACTCACTGAAGCTGATAGGGCAGGTGATTTTATTATTATTTCCCTTTCCCATCTCCTCCTTTTTATTGCACAGATGGATGAACATGGGTTAACTTAGAAAGCTTCAAGAGACCCAGTCCCAAGCCTGGTTTGCTGAGTTCAATTCCCACAGATCAGTTTCTCAATCCAGGCACTACTGACATTTTAGGTTGGATAACTGTTTGCCATGGGGGCTGTCTGGTATACCACAGAATGTTTAGCAGCACCTCTGGCCTCTACCTACTAGATGCCAGGAGCACCACCCCACTGCGCAACAGTTGTGACAGCCAAAAATGTCTCAGACATTGCCAAATGTCCCTGGAAGTAGAGGTGGGAATCTCTGGTTGAAAACCACTAAAAGCTTTTCAAAATGCCAAGTCACCTGTAAGTGATAAGTAACTCCATTTCTACAGAGACTACCTCCACTTCATATCTGCTGTGCTTTCCAGGACATAGTTGCTAGATGTGTCTACAGATACCAGCTGGGTTGTTTCCAGCAAGAGTATTACAGGCAATGAAATAGCTGTCCCTTATCCACAGGGGATGAATTGCAAGACCTCTATTGCGTGCCTGAAACTGTAGGTAGTACTGAACCCTATGTGTACTATGTTTTTTTCCCCTACACATTTCACATGAGTGGCCAGGAATTTCTCACCATTATCAACTCCTGCTTTCTTACCTGTAAAACAGATGATTTTGTGAATTTCCTTGTAGAGCACAGGCTGAGCATTTGCCTTTGAGGTAGACTGATTGGGTGGTTTCTGGCGAGTGACTTAACCTCCCTGTGCCTTACTTTTTTCAGCTGTAAATGGTAATTCCAACAGTGCCTAATTCACAGGGCTATTGTGAAGACTATGCGTAAAGGGCTGAGAACAGTGTCTAGCACATGCTATGTGCTTAAGAAATGTCAGTTCTATCATTTTTAAGGAATGTTCTTGTAAGTGATGAACAAAGCACTGGAGTGGGACTACAAGTTTCAAATGTCACAAAACATGTCTACTTCATTCACCACCATTGCATCCTAAATGTCGAACAGTGCCTGGCGCAAAGAACGTACTTTAAAAACATTTATTGAAAAAATATAGCAGTGACTAGGGCTGAGGAAAACTGACTCCCAGGTTCCACTCCAAACCCTGCCACTATCTACTGCCCATCTCACCCACCTTGGAAAAGTCACTGATTCTAGATCTCTCATCTCCTGTAGAATGAAGAGATGATGCAAAAGACCTATAAAGTGTAGTGCTATAAATTATAACGGACACTCTTAATTCTACTATTCTTTTTAGGAAAAGGATTACAAAAACTTTGTAACAACATAATTTTTGCTTAAAAACAATCAACAGTATAGAGACTCTACAAAGTTGCTGAATTACAGTTTTCAAAAGAAATTTAGTGATGAATGTTTCATCAAAAAGGGCAGTAAAACTTGGCACTAATGCCATCTCTCAGTGGTGTGCTACTTTTCCCCCAAGAGCTCTTTAGAGAGGGAAAGAAAACAAAGCTGCAGAGTAATCAGTGGTCCTGGTTTTCCAAGCCTTTCTTGGTTTTCCAATCCTTCTGGCTTGTATGTATAAGAGAAAAGCTTGACTCACTTATAGGCAATGTAATCAACGTGACTTAAGCTTTCAGAGTCTGCTTCTCTACCTATAAAATGGGATAGGGTAATACCTACCCTCAATGGGAGTATCATGAGCATTACATAAAATAATCACACAAATGGCCAAGAAAGCACATTTTCAATTAATGGAAGTTATTACTAGCATAATAATTGCAATTATTTACAAGAGAACCATATCCTTACAAATGTTAACAGTGTTAAGAGCAATTGTTCTGGCTGGGTATCACATAGTATATATAATTTTTTTTTTTTTTTTTTGAGACAGAGTCTCACTCTGTTGCCCAGGCTGCAGTGCAATGGAATGATCTTGGCTCACTGCAACCTCTGCCTCCCAGGTTCAAGTGATTCTCCAGCCTCAGCCTCCTGAGTAGCTGGGATTACCCACGTGCACTACCTGGCTAATTTTTGTATTTTTAATAGAGATGGGGTTTCACCATGTTGGCCAGGCTGGTCTTGAACTCCTGACCTCAGGTGATCCACCCACCTTGGCCTCCCAAGGTGCCAGGATTACAGGTGTGAGCCACTGCACCCGGCCAGAAATGCTAATGTAGTACCCAAAGAGATCTCAGACAAAGAAATGCATGCCAGCTAGGTAATTCTTTTTGTGGAAGCACTAGATAAGAGACTAGGAGTGCTGAATGGTGAGTTGGGGAAAAATTAATGTTTAAAGTTAGAGAAACAGTTGGGTCAGAAAAAAAGAACATGAAAAAGCAGTATAGCTCAGTGGCTAAAGCACTGCCTAGCTGAGTGGCCTATTTGTTTTTCCACCTGGGAAACAATGGAGATAGCAATACTGAACAGGATTGTTATAAAGGGTTAGAGAGTTAATATTCATGAACAGCTTAGAACAACACATGGAATACAGTAAATGCTATCTAAGAATCTGTTACATAAGCTAGAGGGGTGACAATAATGGCTGAAGTGACACAGAATGGCCTGTTAGGAAGCCTTTGTTGTAGAGACCAGCAAAACGGCCTTCTAAGGGCACAACCTGGAAAGCTACCAGCTCTTTCATCCATTCCACACCCGGGCTCCTTCTCTGTGCAAGGTGAAGTGCCGTGGTCGTGAAGAGTCAATACACATTTGAAATGGTAGAGATGAACCAGTGGCTGAGGCAGAAGAAAATCTCTGTTGCTACTAGGAGTAACAGAAGCACGTGTATAGACAATATGCTATCCCTTCCTGTGGGCTTTCACAGTACTCCCTGTGTATTTCACAGCATCCCAGTTAGACAGAGATCCCAGAAGGGGAAACTGAGCGCTGTTCACTGTGGAATGCCCCCTCCACAGTGCTCAGTAAGTATGTGTGGAAGCGAAGCCAAAGTGAACAATAATTAGTCACCTGTAATTACTGAGCACTAAGTACTTGGACCCCTAACTGCTCCACATCCTGTTTTCAACCCTCCGTATTGCTCTAAATAGCTCAAGGTCAATGTGTGGGAGAGGAGAGATGTAATCCCAAAACTTAGGCTTTTGAGTAAAAACCGAGTCTTCTTTGTAGTGGTGGCCTGAAAGTACCCAGTGGTAAAACCAGCTAAGAAGCTTTCTGATGGGGGGAATTTCCTCCAGCATTGTTTCTCAGTCCATCCACAAACACCTCAAAGCTGGTACAAACAAAACTGAACTTCTCAGCTTTGCAAATGAGGTGATCTTTTCTTTCCTTCCTTCTCTACAGCCACCCATCTATCAAATTCTCTTCTTTGCTTTCCTTGAGAATATCCCTCTCATAGAGCCCTCTCACTGATTTCTCTGCCAGCACCTTATAGGATCACACTGGGATTACTACCAGAGGGTCTTACTGTGATTCTGTCTACACATCATTGCAAGACACAGCTTCCTAAAATCCAGGTTTCATCATATTTCTTCCCTGTTCAAGATCTAGGCTCCCTATTCCTTACCTTTGCCCAGTCTACTCTGGTTATCAAGCTCCTTCACATGTGGGCCCTGCCCTACCCGTGTAATGCACATACCAACATCCTTATTAAGGTCTGCATGTAGAATCTCCTGTTCTGTTTAATGACCTCACAGCACTCATCACTGAAGTTTTTCTCTCATTTAATCACCTTTTCCAAAATGTTGACTTCTTGTGCTTTCCCCATGTGGTTTCCCCTTTTGGAATAACTTAATCTTTCTTTTCTGGCTATTCAAGTACCAGCCCTTCAATTAACACTCAAAACCACCTGTGTGGCTTAGATAACTGTATAATTGTATTACCTTGTGTTTCATCCTCTGTTGCCTATGTGTAGGCACAAGTGTTCCCTTCTCAAAAAAAAAAAATGATAAATTTCTTGAGAGCAGGGAGTTTGCATTATTTTTACTTATTTGTCCAATAAATATTCACTGAGCTCCATCATTGTGTCAAGCACTGCACTGGGCTTTGGGGTACAATGATGAACACGACAGATACAGTCCCTGTCCTCATAGCATTTACATTCCAGTGTGTATGGGCCATGTGTGCTTATGTGCATATGCATGAAAGAGTTGAAAAAATTTATACATATATAAATTTATAACTGAGATAAGTACCATGAAGACAAAGTATGGGGTGCTGAGAAATCATGACAAAGCTTCACAGCAAAATAAAATGCCCCTGAGCTGAGATCAAAAGGATGAAATAGAAATGAACAGGCAAACGTCCAAAGGTCTGAAGAAACCTGGTGTCTTAGGGGAACTGGGAAAAGGTCAGTATCCACAGCTGCAGAGGGCAGACAATGAGCCATATGAGACAAGGCTACTGAGATGCACGCTGGGTATAGTTCCTGACACTACTAGAATCAAGAAGCACTTGCTAAGTGAAAGTAAACTTTAGATGTTCCTTAGGAGTTATAATGCACAATGGCTTGTTACTTCTGAAATATTGTTGCTTGTACATTTGATTTTTCAAATAATGCTGAACACCCAAAGCTTAAAAAACATGAATACTGGTATAACTTGTATGCTTATGAATCCTCATTTTACTGACCCAAATGTGACCAGTGAGGATGCAGGGTGAAGGAAATGGCTCTTTGAAAAGGCTCCATGTGCCATTAATAAAAAGAGGATCTGCTGCTATCAGCTTCTGATTTTTCTCTTTCTCAAGTTCAATAAACAAGGCACGAACCAATGACAACTATGACATGGACTACAGTCCATTCCATATTACAAGTTAGATGCCAAAATGCTTTACATAGGCCACCTAACAGATGTTAATGTATTTCAGCCAATACCCATGTGAGCAGGATTCAAACCAGTGACCCCAGAGGTGAGAGGTTATATATATCCAATTACAAATTCCCACTTTCTTTAAGTGTTAAGATGCCTAAAGTAATATATTTTTTTAACATCAAGATGCATTGTACAAACTATATTTGATCAAAGAGATGACTTCACATTCTCAACTTAAATCAAAGAATGCTTACTTATGTATTTTTTAAATTGAATCAGACTTTAATGCCATCGTATAATCTTTTGGTTAACAGTGCTTATCTTGATTATTCTAACAAAGGGAAACATGGAAATTAATACTTACGTTGTAGAGCTTATATCATCTATAAAAATACACATTAGAAAATTCAACAGAGGTACCTGGGACATCTGTGAAGGTTTCTCCAAGGATAGACACGTGGAAATTGAGTCCTAAGTCTTTAAGATGCATTAATACCTTAAAAAAGCTTTCTGGATCTTTATCATGCTCCCTGGAAATAAACACACGAAATATAACTTGTGTTACCTCAGGGCATGTGTTAGGAAAAGTGGTTTCACTTCCTACAGTATCAATTTTTTTCATGGTCTATTGCTGGTTGGGGAGCCTCTGGTATCCAAGCAGAGATTTCTTCCTATAACCTCACACTATAGCATCAGCAGTGTTTTCATGTCCACAAACTTGTCTCTTATGATCAGAACCCAGACCTATTGAAGTTTTAAGGATCTGCAGCCTTAAAGGAGAAATCTGCCTTTTCACATCTTAAGGCTAGACTACAGAAAGTATAGTGTATTTACTTTTCCCTAAAATGGTTAATTTTCTACTTAACAAAGGTTAAAAATAAACTTTTTTTTTTTAATTTAAGAAAAGACCAATCTTCAAAGGCTGACTCTCCAATGATCATAAGAATGTACCAACGATGCTTTTCATTTCCATAGGTCTGAATACCTTCCTCTCACATTTACTGAGCTCCTTTGTGCCCACAAGGAACGCACAATTTAGGGAGATTAGAGACCCTCTCACTAATCTCTCATTTTAAATAATTGAATGGAGAATTATAAATACATCAAAAGGAGGTAGGTCTGGGTCTATGTCTGCTGAGTATTAACTTAGGAGTGGAGTTATGCACATACAAAAGAATAGTAATAAAGATAATTCATTTAGTAGAGGCTTTGGAACACATGGATTGTTTTTTGTTTAGCTTGTCAGTCTTCTTTGTAAATGACAAAATGAGAGGCTAAAGGACACTAAAATTTAAAAAAATTCTACAATTCAACAAATAACATCAAAATGAAGTGAGTTTTTTTTTTTCTTAACATCCTAAGGTGTGAATATTTCAGTATTTCTTGCATTTAATTACACTGTTTTAAATTATCTTATTTCAGACAGATGTGGACCAGATGTCTTCAAAATATTTGGTTTTTATTTATAATTCAGAATTTTAACTTCTTTTTTACATTATGGAAAAATAGTTATGTATCAGCAATTGAATTTCCCGTTTACTAATTATGTAAAATAAATCTGTAAATTGATCAAACTGCTATATGAAATATGAAAATTACATCATTCAGGAAATCTCAGGAAAATGACATCTGCAACCCTAAATGTGTTAATTCACAATTCAGTCAATATTTTCAGTATCATGAATTAAAACAAATGTATCTTCTAATTAACATTTTAAAACAGCATTTATAATCTTATGAAATTATAATATCTTATACAATTAGAGTTCTATAGCCATTTAAGTTCTATATCTCTCAGTTTGATTTAGTTCAAATAATAAAGAATGCAATGGTAAAATGTTCATTGCTTTATAAGATGATGTGTTTTACATACATGTACCATTGGGAAGTTTCTGGATAGTTCTCATAGATACTACTGCTATGGGCAAGAACAAAGACTCAAAACAGTCTGAAAGTAAAGAATATGCCATATGCCATCTTCAACCATATCAATCAAATAGCTGCCACCTACCTAATCTATAAAATGTTCTTTTAGTCTGATTCTCTAGGAAATACTTAGATGAAAAGATTGGAAATAACATATCTTAAAGCGGGAGTATCACCATAGGGAAATCTAGCCATTCAGTTCTCTAAATTTTTCATTTTGAGTTCCAAAATTTTGGCTACGGATACCTAAGAGACCTTATATTCTAAATATGGCTGGGTTTTTTATTTTTATTTTTTGATATTAAAGTAAAAGTAGACGAGGTTTGGAGTTGGGAGGAGGTTTAATCGGGTAGAGCTGTAGTTCTTAAAAGATTCCAGTGTGAATATTTTCAAAGCAGCAGGCTTTATAAACCTCAATTTTCAGTGTTTTTATACAAGATAAATGTATTACAATCCTGCTGTATTCTTTAGCTATTTCCTATAGGTGGACAAAAGCTTTCATATTCAATAGTTACTTTGCATAAGAACACAAAAGAGATTTGTGTGAATCCCCTTTTTTTGTTTAAACTGTAATATACGACTGAATGTAAGGTGAGATTTTTTCATTCCCAACGTTATCCCTCAGAAAAAGAGGCATATTATACTAAAGTCCTTATAAAGTCTCTCATAATACCAGGCACTCTCTCAATTATTTTATTTTAAACAAAGTGCTGTTTAGGGAACATGGATTAGCCTGAAACAACTGATGAGAGTTTTGGATGGTTTTAGCAATCATTCACTCGATGGGACTGGTAAAAACAGAAACAAAGGAATTTAATATTGAGTTGGTAATTATTTTGGGAGACATGACCTAACAATTCTAAGTGCTGGATGTTGTCGAAAACAAGCATTTTAAAAATCACTAAAAAAGTAACAGATTTAAGTGGTTACTGGAGATAAGTAGTAAGTGCGTTTTTTTTTTTTTTTTCTTCTTCTTTTTTTTATAGTTGGGGAAAAGATTTCCATCATACAGTTTCACAAAGTCCTGCACCCCAAGCTACTTACACTCAATTCCAGATGACAGGTGGTAAAAACAGGCCAGTTGCCTGAAGAGGTGCCACCATTATGAGGTCAAGAATGCATGGAAGGGGGAATTGGACCAAAACTGCTTCATGAAATGTAAGGGTGGGAAAAGAGCAATACTTCTAAAAATTATTACTTACAGTATGCATTTAAAGTATTATTTATGTCTAAATTAGTAAATTACATACTATAAATATACAAATTTATTTCATCTATGTCATGCAAACTTTAATATAATCAATTTAGTTGAAAAAAAAATTGGGGTTTTCTTTTTAGAAAAACGAGAAATTGCCTAACATTCAATTATTAAAGATATACACACAAATATTTGGCTACAGCCATATATCAAGGCACAGATGATATTCAATGGCAGAGCTCAATATATTTTGTTTAGTAAAGAACTCATTCTAGCTATCCAATGGATCATCCAGAGATTTTACCCCAGAGCCTATGACATTAATGAACCCATTTAGCATAATATGTGAATTTGTCTTAAATTCCTTTCTAGAAAACTTAATGTGAAACTCTCATACATATGATTTTAGAATAAAGCATTCAATATGTAGAATGTGGGATTTAAAGGTAATATACTGAGTGCCTCTTTCTGCTAACATCTATCAATATTAAACATACGTACAATGGTATGCCCAATTCGCTACAATCATATTTGTAGATTTATGGGCTCCTAAACACTCTTATTCTCATCCACTGCTGGTAGGAATGTAAACTGAAACAATCTTTTAAAGGGTAATTTGATAATGTAAATAATAAGCCTCAAAATATACATGACTTTTCCCCAAGTCATTGCAATTTAGGAAAGTTATTCTATAAAATAATTAAAGATGTGCATAGAAATTCAGCTAGAGTATGTTCATAACAGCATTGTTTACAATAGCAACCATCTGTAAATGACCTAATGGAATGATAAGTAAATGTATTTTGACACACATATATGATGCAATACCATGCAGCCATTAAAAAAAATTGCATAAATATACTTCTTGAAGTAGAAAAATATTCAAGAAATACTGTAAAGTAAAAGGGAGATGACAGAGTGGCATGATCTGCGTGACGTGTTTTTCTAAGACAAATGAGTGTGTATGTCTAGGAAAGTTTGGGATAGGTATACCAAAAGTTATTGGAAATTATCTTTAGGGGTTGTTACGTTTTTTTTTTTTTTTTTTTTTTTTTGGCATGTTTTCTATTTTTTCTTTAATAAACATCTTTATAGAAATCATTTTAATGCTTTTAAGAAATTATCCATCTCTAATATTCCACCATAAAATTACTAGACTTTTTGCTTAGCCCTGTAACATTTTCAGTATTTACAGCAGCATAAATCCTCCTTTCCTATAATCCCTATACATTTGACAGCTGCCAATCAAGACAATTTAAGTCTTCACAAAATATTCCAGAGGATAAGTCAGAGTCCAAGCTTCCCAACAATTTTCATACTCTTGAGTAGGTAAGAATGAAACAGTCTGGCTGGGAATTCATTCCTCTGCACCACCACTATGGCAGAAGAGACCAGCGCAGAAATATTTCAAGCTTACTGGAAGCAGTAGATACAGCAAGAACAGCTTTTATTCCCAAATATTATTCAGAACATTTGAAAAGCATAAACTGTTTCCATGTGTTTTTTATTCCTATATCTGTTCTCTCTGTTGCTTTTCCAGTTTAGTTTCTTAGAGCTAAATTTCTTCTTATTCATCACTTAACATTCATTCAGTAAATATTTATTGAGGATTTCTAAGTTCTCCATACTTGTCACTTACACTGAACTGTTATCCTTTCCTATTTTTCCACATAACTTTATACATATTGAATACAGTCTCTTTAGTTTCTTCCCTTGCTTGGGCAGAACACTGGTTCTTTATGAATGCTATAGTGTTCCCAGGAGCATGTCACTCTGGCTTGAGAGCTCCATCAGGAAAGGATAAATGTTACTTGTTTTGTTTACAACTAAGGACCCAGCACCTAGCTAAATAGTGGTAGATACTACTTGTGTTCATCAATATCCACTCATTCTCTCTTTCAGAGCACACAGAAGACTCCATCTTCATCTTCTTCCAGTAGTATAAGGACATTGGACTACTTCTGGCCAATGGGTTGATGTATGCCACTTTCAGACAAAAGAATCTAAAAGCAGTTCTGGCTAGATATTTCTCTGCTGTGGTGGACCTTAAGATGTCTTGTGTTTAGAGGATTAATTTTAAAGAGTGATGCAGTCTGGGTGGCCACATGGGGGAGAGTTGCCCTGTAAAGCCACCTAAACATGCAGCAGACTTTGAGTAGGTGAGAGAAATGTACTTTCGTTGGGTTTAAGCAACTGAGATTTGGGGTGGGGGAGTGTCTTCATTACTGCAGCATAATGTGTCCTATCCTAACACATTATCTGTGGCATAAAATTAGCTCCTCTATAAATATTTGTTGAATAAATGAAGGTGTAGGAAAAGCGAGTTACATTTATAGAGCTCCTGTTACATTCCAGATTCCATGTTAAGCACCTGATCATAATCTTACTTCAGCCTCTCAACCAAGTGGTCATACAAATATAACTATTCCTTCATTTATGATCACACAGAAGAGACTCAGTCTGCATCTGAAATTACATCTAATCACTATGAAGTCATTTTCTTTTAGGCAGTTTTTGACTTTTTTTTCCTTCCCACATATAATCAGATGAAAAACAAGAGTTGGTGCCTTCAGCCCACAGTAACATTTCCAGATCATTAAATCATAAACATTCTTTAGTTTCTTGTTACTTGAGGTTCAAACTCATTGGATAATAGATGGCAACAAAGATATGGAGAAGCAATATGGAATTATGGTCTCTCCAACACAATGGTATCAAATTTCTTCACCTTTCTGATATTCTGCTAAACTTCATCTTTACCTCCCATTATGAAATAGCACTTCACCTCCAAATCCAGTGATGTGCTCCTTATTCAGAAACATGAGGCTTCTATTTACCACCCTGTGCTAACTGTTAGAATTACCCACTTCTCCACCATGCTTTCGAGGGCCACACACTCTTCACTCCTCTCTGCATGCCTGACACACCAGGGATCAGTTTTGCTTTCCCTCCACACCTGCAGCTTCTGCTTCCCACGTGCTGTGTCATAGTGCTTTGAACGTAATTCAGACAGTAGTCTCGTTAGCCACTGATTTCTCAACTTCTCTCTGTCTCTTTTGCTCTTGCTCGTTT
This sequence comes from Macaca thibetana thibetana, assembly GCF_024542745.1. Taxonomy (NCBI): domain Eukaryota; kingdom Metazoa; phylum Chordata; class Mammalia; order Primates; family Cercopithecidae; genus Macaca; species Macaca thibetana. The sequence continues at coordinate 98,992,470 of NC_065589.1, read as the reverse complement.
TCTCTCTTTTGGCTACGACCAGTGCTTTCTTTAACCCTACAGGTGCTCCTCACCATCATTTACTTAGAGTTGACAAAGACCAACAATATCCATGTGGCTTTCTGCAAATGTTCACACTGCATTCCACCCTTTAACTTTGCTTTTTGAGGGAGGGTAGAAAGGACAGTTCAGAAAGAACCAGCTCTGCCTCTGTCTAGCAGCAGGCCGGTAAGACCAGCAGATACATTACATAACCATGTGCAACGTGCTTCTTCATCCTTAAAATGGGATAACAATAGCTACATTTAAAGAGTCTGTTGTGAGTAATGAAGAAATGTCTGGCACCCTGAAGAATACAATACGCTCTCATTCTCTCCATCTTTTGTATTTGTAGTTATTTTAACGGTATAAATTTTAATCAATTTATTCCAGGTCTACTCCCCTGAATCCAAAGATATTCAAGATGGTAAGATGTTTTATTTTCACTGCTTCAGGAAAGACATGGGATGGAGGAGAGGGGGAGGAAGCCCCTCAACCAAAAAAAGGAGCAGTCTTCTTAAGTGTTTACAGAACACCTAAAATCCCTTCAAACAGGTACAAATAAGTAGGCAAAACACTATGAGAGTGTAGCATGCACCCTCCTACACCGTGCCTCCACTCTGCTTCCAGGCAAGAAACACAAGGGACTGACGGACAGGAGCAGAGGAGAACAGAGCTCTGAGAGTCCCAGAGGCCATGCACTATGCTTCTAGAGAAAGAAGCACGACTCTAGAGAGTGAATGTTTGAGTCTATGTCACCAGGCAGACAGTACTGGAAACAGCCTCAAGAGATTCCTGAGCCATGGTGGGTATAAAAGTGGAAGTGTGGCTTCTGTGAGTGTCATGGAAGGATCACAGAGCTGTAGGCAGACAGACAGAAGCAAGGGATCCATTAGCAATGGCCCATGAGGAATGGGGATCGGGAAAATGGAAGACAGAGAATCTTGAACTGCTTGAGATTTCTATCATCATATTGAAATGGGCCATCATACAGAAATTAAGTTATCAAAAAATTAAATTCTATGTGTATCAGGGTTTCATGCCGTCTGTACATATTCATATTCTCAACTTTCTTTTTAATAGCAGGAGATGTGTCTGTCTTTCAAAATTCAAAGTCCATGAGCAATCTAAGATCTTCCATTTTGCTTTTTTCTCATATTCAGTTTGCTTCCTGAAGTCTGTGATCCTACTCTTACTCCACAATTCGCCATTCACATATTTGGCATCTTCAAAATACCCCTTTACCTGATAATACTTATTGACAAGAAAGTTTTCAATAATGTACTGTTTTTGGGTGACTTTTCACAGATCATTTCACCTTAGCTGTGTTCCTCTTTCCTCATCTCCTGGGTTTTCTCTATAGCTTTGCTATTCCCATTCTCATTTTCTTGGATGAAAGTGCTCTCTAATAACACCAATTCCCACCTTTGCCCTCCTTGATTCTCATGCTTGTTATGCTCTCTCCTACTTCTGACACCATTGACTGTAATCTGTTTGCTTAGAAATGATCTTTGCTTAGTTTTCAAATACTGCATTACAATGACAACCTAACGACCTTCTCCCCAGTTAAATCTTCCCACTCGTTCCATCCTGCAGGCCATGCAGTGAGAACCATCTTCAATAAATCATTTTTCCCACTAGGTCCACTCCACAACAGATTTCTTCTAAATCCCTCCACTGCTAAAAGCTTAGACTCCCCAGGTTGTTTCTTTTCAACAGGATTTCCAATCTCACTGGATATTGTATACAGTCATTTTTATTCAGCTGTCTAACTTGCCAATGAATTTCCTTTCTCTGCAACTCTGGCCAGTAAGCCTGTAGAAACCCATGCCTCAAAGAACTGGAGGGCCATGAAGTGTCTTAATTAAGACGAATGGAGTCTTCCCTACTCCTGGGATGTTACTTAGGCAGCAGTCACCATCCCACATAATTTAAAAACGGCACAATGTATGTAATTACTTCCTCTCAGACTGGGGAGACTCTATGAAACTAAACTCTCCTCTCTCCAGTTCATTACTAAGTCTTCCCATTTTCTGTAATCAAGTTTCTCCTTGTCAAATGTGGTAACCGGGGCTGTAAATTCAAACTGACTAATCATTCGGATTTTCTTTTGGATTTAACATTGTTTTCTTCCAAGAAACATGTAGGAAATACATTTAAAACTGCTTGCTAGTTACCCTGAGAGCTGTCCCAGTAGTCCAGTCCACCTCCTCTAGTTAGACATTCTCCCAAGGTCCAGTTTAAGAAACTCTTTGACGTTTGCAAGAATTGTTGTATCTCTACCTCTTGGATAGGAAGATGTATGATTCTTATTTCCTGCTTTACTCTGACAACCAGGGAGCTTACAACCATGTTCTAAAGCGCTCAATCTCAGCAACTATTACATGGAAATCATAGCACTGAAAAATACAGTAACAGAATTAAAAGAAAAAAAACAAAAAACAAAAAACAACCCTCACTGGATGGACTCAGTGGTAGAGAAAGGATTACAGAGGATAGAATTGGTGATCCTGAGAGTAATAGAATTTATACAATGTGAACAACAGAAAGAAAACAGACTTAAAAAAAAAAATAAAAGAACCAAACTTCAGGGACCTATGGGATAAAAACAGAAGATCCAACATATGTATTATCAGAGTACCAGAGGGGACTCTCTTAGTTTTAAGCTGCACGTGAATCTATAATTATTTAATAAATATTTCAATTATAACAAAATGCATGCCCATTGTAATAAAATCCAAATAATTGAGAAATAAATGAAGTAAGCACTCAAAGCTCTCACTCCTCACCCTGCCTGATTCCACTCCTCAAGTGTAACCACTACCAACTACTGTTTGGTAGGTAGGCTTCCAGACCTATTTCTATGCATATGCAAACATATAGATTTGTATAAGCCTATTTTTACAATACCTTCCTCATTTTATAAACGAGATCAATGTCAGTCATGTAAACTGCATTTTCACCAAATATATAACAGAAAATCTATCTACATCAGCACATATAGATATCTCATTTTAAAATAGTTCTAATACATCTCATAGTTTTTATATAAAGTAATTATCTTACTAACGGACACTTAAATTGTTTCCAATTTTTTGATGTTTCAAACAATACTAAAAGTGACATCTAGCTCTTTTTGTAACATTCAGATTTCTCTTTTCTGGAGTTTCTGTTTTTCCTGTTACCTAATAAATACAGTCATTCCAAATCTCTCAGCAAGGCCTCTTTCTTTCCATTCCTATCATGCTCATCCTCTTTTTGGAACGAATCCATTTTTTCTTTTTTTTTCAGCAAAACAAGGTGCTTTTTTAAAAAAAATTTAAGTTCAGGGGTACGTGTGCAGGATGTACAGGTTTGTCACATAGGTTAACGTGTGCCATGGTGTTCTGCTGCACAGATCATCCCATCGCTTAGGTATTAATCCCAGCATCCATTAGCTATTCTACCTGATGCTTTCCCTCCTCCCCTACCAACCATCTGACAGGCCTCACTGCGTGTTGTTTCCCCCCATGTGTCCATGTGTTCTCAATGTTCAGCTCCCACTTGTAAGTGAGAACATGCAACGTATGGTTTTCTGTTCCTGCCCTAGTTTGCTGAGGAAAATGGCCTCCAGCTCCATCTATGTCTGTGCAAAGGACATGATCTCTTGGAACTAACCCATTTTTAAAGTTTTACCTACTCATGTCTGTTACATTGTTAAGTTCCTCCAGGGCAGAGATCATGTTGTTGTTTAACCTCTGGTTCCCCTGTCTATCACATAGTCTAAAAAGTCAGCAAACTGAATTGACTCTAAATCTAGATTAACTCTCTGTGAATCTCATCTTTGTATTCCTTCCTCCTGTGTGTATTTTGCTATTTATGTAACCAGATGAATACAGAGAATCTTCACTTGATGTCAATCACAACTCATTTATAACACTTAAAAACTAAACTGCTGTCCCTAATCAACTTATCACCAACCTAGTCATTTCTTCTTTCATAAATAATTTAAGATTTGTTTGCTGAACCCCATTTTTATAGTACAATGTTTTCACCTCATACTTTACCATTGCTGAGCTTATGACTCCCTCTGCCAATCCAGCTTCCAAAAGACTGTTACATTATCCTTTCCAACATGATTTTCCTTTAATATATCTTAACTATACACTAACTAGAAACCATTAAAGCGAAATTAAGCTGCCCTATCCGACTTGAAGTATTTCCATCATTCTCATCCTCTCCCTCTGTGCTGTTTGCAACCCCATGCTCCTTTGCCCATAGTTCTTGTGTTTAAAACACATCCTCTTCTCTTCTCTGCCACTCCTTGTCCACTGCTTACTTTAAATTTTTTACTTGCAGTCATCCCTGAGAAATCCCATATTACTCTGATTTACTCCTGCACTAACATTCATATACTACTGATGATTTCATGAATGTGTTCTTGTATATTATTTCATATTTATTTGTATGCTGTCTCCTTATAATTAGTCTGAAAGCCCGACATATCAGAGAAACCCTTTGACTCCAGAAGTTGGCAGGTACTCAAAATACAGCTTTAGAATGAATGAATGAATGATGGCTGAATAGAGAGTTATATTTTTAAAACTTTGGTAGGATAGGTCTATGAAATGACATGAAGAACCATGTTTTTTTTTTTTTTTTTTTTTTAAATGGAGAATTAAACATGGTTTGGAATTACTAGATGCCGTTCATCAAAATGCATTTCAATTCTTAATAACAGGTTTTCATATTCGGTTGTGGATATTTTGTCATGTCTAGAAATGACAAGGTCTTCAATCAGATGGGAAAGAATCTTAAGTTGAGGAGAAAAACCCATTCCAAAACTTGTTTCTGATTTAAAAAATGTTAAAATAGAAATGGACAGAGTGATTAATAAGAAATCCCTCCAATGTAAAGAAAAATGCTGAAATTCTGTGTATTTCATGTTTTATGTCTTGTTTCTAGACCCATATGAGACTACTGTGTTTTTTGGCTGACACAGAGATCTCATAGAAGAGACAGTCTCCCTTACTCAGCAGCAACTGCTAAGTATACCAGATTGTTATGTCAATGATTGTGGACAAGGGTGAACACAATATGGAATGTCTGTTCTATAACGACCTGCAAAAATGACGTGTTCTTGTTGCTACATATGTTGTATTTTTTTTCATTTTATAAACAGAATTAATTATATATCTCCTCTCTTCCGTATTCTTACAAATGGGATAAATCTCTATTACTCTACTTAGTCCTTTTCATGATACTAAAAAGTTCAGTCCCAAATCTTGTTACCCCAGTTTTTTTGTGGCTCATTATTTCAGGTTATTAAGAACTAATCACGGCCGGGCGTGGTGGCTCACACCTGTAATCCCAGCACTTTGGGAGGCTGAGGCGGGTAGATCACAAGGTCAGGAGATTGAGACCATCCTGGCTAACACGGTGAAACCCCGTCTCTACTAAAAATACAAAAAATTAGCCGGATGTGGTGGTGGGCACTTGTAGTCCCAGCTACTCGGGAGGCTGAGACAGGAGAATGATGTGAACCTGGAAGGCGGAGCTTGCAGTGAGCTGAGATTGTGCCACTGCACTCCAGCCTGGGTGACAGAGCGAGCCTCCGTCTCCAAAAAAAAAAAAAAAAAATACTAATCACATTAAGTTCTGAAGGCAGACTAAACAGTTACATGCAAAAGAATAAGGGATTCTGAATATTCTAATAACATCACATGCTATAAATTAACTATACTGCTCGAGAAAAAGTTCTCCAGAATGAGAAGCCTCATGAAACAAAGAATTAATTAAATACACTTACTGCTAGTGAGTATCAGAACAATTTCTTTCTTTCTTTTTTTTTTTAGACAACGTTTCACTCTTGTTGCCCAGACTGGAGTGCAATGGCGTGATCTCAGCTCACTGCTACCTCTGCCTCCCAGGTTCAAGCAATTCTCCTGTCTCAGCCTCCCAATTATCTGGGATTACAGGCATGCACCACCACGCGCAGCTAATTTTTTTGTATTTTTAGTACAGACGGGGTTTCACCATGTTGGCGAGGCTGGTTTTGAAATCCTGACCACCTCAGGTGATCCACTTGCCTTGGCCTCTCAAAGTGCTGGGATTACAGGCATGAGCCACCGCACCCGGCCACCAGAACAATTTATTTACAGCAAAGAAAAGAAAAGATAACAGAGACTGGGTGTGGTGGCTCATGCCTGTAATCCCGGTACTTTAGGAGGCCAAGGCAGGTGGATTACTTGAGGTCATGAGTTCGAGATCAGCCTGGCCAACATGGTGAAACGCCCTCTCCTCTAAAAATACAAAAATTAGCTGGGCATGGTGTTACGCACCTGTAATCCCAGGTACTCAGGAGGCTGACGCAGAAGAATTGCTTGAACCTGGGTGGCGGAGGTTGCAGTGAGCTGAGACCACGCCACCGCACTCCAGCCTGTGGGACTGAGCAAGACTCTGTCTCAAAAAAAAAAAAAAAAAAAAGATAATAGAGAATAACCAATTACTTTAGATAGTGTATTTCATGAGAGATCATTTTAACAAAATTGGCTTGCTTTAGAGATGTATGTATGTAAATCCACAGGTAGAAAAGAAGCTATTCAAAACCAATAATAAATTCACATATGACTACAATTTTAAATGTACATTTTTAAATCAGAATAATTGAAGTAAAATAGCTTACATGAACAATAAAGCTTAGTTGAAAGGGGGTTCAAATCCTAGTTCTCATATTTAGTATCTGTACTCGAGGGCAAACTACCAAATCAGTCTGAGACTTAATTTCTTCATCTGTAGCAACCTAATAACATTCACTTCAAGGAACAGTTGAGGGGATTAAGTGAAATGATGTATGTGAAACAATTTGCAGTGCCAGGCAAACAGTAAATACACAATAAAGAAAGGCTGTTATTATTATTATTATCATAATTGTTATCATTTTATTCTTCATTTACTGAACTGGAAATTTAAGAATCTTCTAGGGAGTTTTATAGCCACGATAACTGGTTAAAGAGTAAAGTTTGCTATACTTTATAATCAGTTATCTATAATAAACTGAATGTGTCATTTTTGAGGTTTTAATGTTTACCTTGAATTATACATAGTGGCATCTAAAGTATCAAGAGTTACATATGCAAATTACATAGTGAGCACTCAGCAATTGGCCATTTTTATTTATAACACAGTTACAAATATGGTTTAAAGTAAAACTTTTATTTGTGTAAAAAGATACATGTATCCATAACTGAGTTTTTTTCCTCAGGACTGTACCTCTAATCTTGTCAAATGCCACCATTAATCCAGCCACCAAGCCACAATTAACGCAGTCACCCTCATATCAATCATCAATCCTTGACCCAACTGCTGATTGCCACCAAATATGTCTCTCTCTTCCTGATAAGGATGTTCATCATTCCTTCTCATGATGTTTATAACATTGTACCAAGTCACCTTCACAGAAAAGTAACAACTGAAATCAGGGGAGTAAACTGTTATTTTCCCTTCTCTTAGGAGTTATCTCCAAGCAACAAAAACTAGAAATAGAAGTACCAACATCAACTTTAAGAACAGTAAGGTATCAAAAACACTAAATCACACAAGAGGTGAAAAAGTTGACAAAGATAATAAAGACCAAATAGATGTGCAGGTGGAAGTGGACAGAGGATACCCTTAGATTTTCAGAGAAGGCCAGCAGATGGTTCTGTAAGGGGAAGGGTACTCCTTGAGTGCAAGACCAAAAATTCTTCCTTAGCAGAGAATCAACAGGGATTGCAGGTTGCTGGTGCTAAGAGTTTTCCTGTGCCTGTGATATGGACAGGAGGCAGGGAAATACTGGTAGAACAGGATGGTGTCCCTGGCAAGGGCTCCACCCTCAAGCCTGGACCTGTGGCCCAAAGTGAGAACTATCCCTGTTTTCCCACCTGAATGTTGCCTTTTGGTTCACCCTGCTCCCTATCCTGTGCCATAAGAACCCCAGACCCTAAACTCAGAGGACACACACACACAGAAGGGAGAAGTGTCTGAACATCAAGAGGAGAAGCAGCAGCTGGAAGTTGGAGACTATGGTCAGAGAAGAGTTTGGCTGGGGATGGTTGAACTCCAGGGGGAGATTACCTTCCTCCTCTACCCACTTTTCAGCTCCGTTCCCAGAGCCACTTCCACAACTCAAAAAAATCCTCCACATTTACCACCCTTTAATTCATTCATGTGACCTGATTCTTCCTGGACGCTGCACAAGAACTGGGTACCAAGAGGGCAGGGTGTAAAAGGTTGTCACCCTGACTGTCTACTGAGCTGGTTAACCTTAGCCATCTGTGGATGGCAAATGCTAAAAGTGCATTGATTGTAACACACGCCCTCTGGCTCTCTGGGGGTCACAGACACCTCCTCCTGGACAGCAGAGCTAAAAGAGCATTGCAACGTGCTTGGATGCTGCCGTGCGGCCTGCACAGAGCCTGCCTCCCCAAGAGAAGCAACCGGCTGGTTCCAGTGTTCATTCACTCCAGTTCCCACACCCCCTGGCTTCCATAAGGGACTGAGCACAGCGGCTGCGTAAACGAGCCAGCCCTGTGGCAAGTTCCGCGAAGGGGTCAAAGGAACTCTCCCATTTCACCTGTTTCAGTCTTGAGGAACAGAGCATGAAGTACTAAGGAAACAATCAGAAAGAGAAGCCATGTTTTGCAAGAAGTAATCATCATATTTTCCAGGAGGATTACACAAGTACATTGGCTGGTACAAGAAATAATTTTCTTCTGACTATGCAGTTCACTCATGCTCATGGAATAAAGTGGTACTGGAAGGTGAATTTCCCACATAAATCTTAAAAGTAACCTTTTAAAAGGCTTTAGAAACCAGAAGGGTTTAACTCAAATTTCATGACAATATATTTTCTTTTTTAAAAATGGAAACTGTATTATGCTTTCTAAATGAGAAACTTTATTCCAAGATTCTGTATCATGTGTATATTATATTAGTTTACAATGCTATTTTCTTTAGCAAAATGCTCACACATACTATAGAGAGCTGTATGTATTTAAGGTGCAGAACTAAGAAATTAATTGTTCACTTTTTAAGCATAGAGTTTCTTTAGTATTCATTCTACTTTTCCTTTACATCTTTATAGTTTCAATATTTTTTAAAAGTTATTTAAACTTAAAAGCCGGTGTGTATGTTAGTACATTTTAGATTTAGGAAGTATTTAAATGAGGTACAATTTTAACCATTTAAATTAAAGAAATTCGTGATTTAATATCTTTGTTGCATTTATAGTACCAGTAAGTAATAAATGCCTCATATTGAGTGTTTTCATCTGCTAATTGGGTTCTCAGTAATAAATCCACACCAACTAGAGGTTCTAAGGGGTCTCCCCTCTTTACGTGAGGATCAATTACCTTTAGGAAGGATGCCAGGCAGACCAACTTTATATTCAAAACAATCTCTAACAAAACATTGTCGTAAAGCTCGAGGGTCCATTTAATTGGAATTATTTTTTAGAGTGTATTATTTAAAATGTAAAAATGCAGAACAACAGCAAAATCTCTTACCTCATCAGAGTTTTTGGCCTCAAAAACAAAATATTCTTACCTGAAGTCAGGAATTCATTCGATAGAGGAGAGCTGAGCACTTCATGTGCCAGAGAGACTTTGTACAAGATATTGGAATACGTTCATAATTAATGAGAACAGGAGACGCTCCCCTCAAGGAATCTAAATTCTAATCAAGGAGAGAGGCTGCTCTCCTCTTCCACCACCTTCTATGACGTTAGAGCTAAGGAAAGTCAATTGTTCACCAAATCACATCTATTACTATTTATAATGTCTGAAATTCTTTCAGGCTGGAGTCTTTTCTAGGTATAAGTAGTACCATCTTAGCAAGGTACTTAGTTCAAAGCAGGTTCATCCTAAATATTATTTGACGGATAGATGGTTAAATAGATAAGTGAAAATTCCCTTTTTGGGTTTCATTTTGGAAAAGCAGGACCTCTTTCAAAATGTATAAATCCTTGGGGATATAACACATTAAGATATTAGCAAAAATTTACACATTACTGTGCTTTAATCTAAAAATATACACGTGTATGTGTGTATCTCCTATTCTTTTGGGACTAATTAACAGACCACTAAGAGAATGTAAGTTCAGATGGTTAAAGGAAGATCAGGAGGGGAAAATTTTGTAATGCAATGAGTGTATATGGAGGGTAAGAACTGTGTGAAATATCAAACAAAAAGAAGTTTTGGGCACCTGGGCTACAGGTAAAAGGCTCACACCAAAAAGAGGGTAAATAATAAATAAAAGTACAATTGTGCAGTGCGTGCCATGGAAAAACTTCTTCCATTTCACATTTGCTGAAGGCTGGTTCTTTTTTTTTTTTTTTTTTTTTTTGAGACGGAGTCTCGCTCTGTTGCCCAGGCTGGAGTGCAGTGGCACGATCTCAGCTCACTGCAAGCTCTGCCTCCTGGGTTCACGCCATTCTCCTGCCTCAGCCTCCCGAGAAGCTGGGTCTACAGGCGCCGCCACCACGCTGGGCTAATTTTTTTGTATTTTTAGTAGAGACGGGGTTTCACTGTGTTCGCCAGGATGGTCTCGATCCCCTGACCTCGTGATCTGCCCACCTCCGCCTCCCAGAGTGCTGGGATTACAAGCGTGAGCCACCGCGCCAGGCCAGGCTGGTTCTAAAAATGAGGATTATATCTGTAACAAGTTACACATTTAAAATGGCCTCCAGTTGTGAGTCCTGGGCTCTGGTACAAGAGGAGGTGAGAGCTCTTTCTAGGACCTTGGGTAGGGGCTGGGGATATCAAGGTGCCATCAACTTCACTGCAGCCCAAGTGCAGCCCCAAACACCAGGGATCATGTACACCAGAGTATTCATCTCGATTTTAGAGTTGCAAATGGAAACGTGAAGACAAACACTATTTCCATTTCTAGCTGAGTCTTTCTGGACTCCATGAATACAGGTTCACATCCAGACTAAATCACTGTTCTCCTTTGCAACATATGTGGCTCAGGAACTGGGAAGTAACATGTCTAATGGAATCCCTCTTTCAATTATCCTCACTTCCTCAGTGAAGCATTGCCTGACTTTTCCAGGCAGAATTAGTTACTTCCTCTTTGGGGTTTTCACTTATTATGTTGTTCTGCAATGACTGGGGAGTTCTCTGAGAAAGAAGTCTCAAAAGAAGTTATATTAATACATGTGTAGAAGGATACTATTTGAAGTATTAATTTGTTTAATGTGCTTCCTCTCTTGGTATTTCCTACTCTGCACATCCATTCCTCCCTTGCTTCCCAGCAATAAGGGCAAGGATATTCTATAGTCTCTGCCCTTAAGGTAGTGTTATTAAATAGAAATGCAAGGAGAAGACAATTATTTTCTTCTACTTTAAAGTCCTGAGGCTGAGTTCTAAACAACAGTTTTGAAGAGTAATACCAAATAGATTTTTCTCAACACTCTTTCTAACCCTCCCAAATTCCCACATTCTCCCATAACACAGAAAGTCTGTGGGCTGGGAAAGGTGAGTTGGAGAGGCTATCAATACTCTTGATTGGACACCCAAGGCTGAAAACTGGGGAAAACAGGGTGGCAGAGAAGCAGTTCGATGGAAGAGTGATCATGGCTTGTGTCTTTTCCTCCAGAACCCAAGGAGGCAGCAGCTTTGCAGGCACTCCTGTGGCCACCAAAGCATGGGAACAATTGAGAAACATAAACAGCCTGGGTCAGGGAGAACTAAAAGCAAGCTTGCTGTTTTCTCAGGTCTACGGAAACAGGAGAGGAACCACATTTTCCAAGCTCTTGGTGAGATAAAGGAGTTACCTGACACAGCCAGCATGACACAGGTGGTGCTGTGTCATGCTGAGGAGCCCCTGCAGTGCACACTGGCATGAATCATGCAACTTGTGGGCAGATGGGAACTTACAAGAAGACACCAACACTATGAGGTGATCACCAAGAATCAGGCAGAGCAATATTCTTCATAGAAGATGCCAATGTGGCCATATGCCAGTTGAGACCAAGATATCTTCCTTGATGCTCCTAAGCATTCTTCAAACTTGAGTTAAATCGGAACACGGATTAATAATAGCAGCAAAAGTGTATACAGGATAGCTCTGATATGAATCAGGAACTGCTGTAAGACCAGTGGTTAGATTAAATCATTTCGTCTTTACAACAACTCTACGAGGTAGGTAAATCATTCTTCTACTTAATTTATAGGAGAAGAAACTAAAGCTTAGTGAGGGTGAGCAACTTGCCCACATTGCTTAAGGTGTTCGGTGGTAAAGGGCAGAACTGGGATTCAAACTGGGCAGTCCAGCTGCACAGAATATGCTCAAACACTACAATCTGGCATATGTGGGCACTGGGGATGCCAACCTCCTTAACCCTTGTAAATACGTGTTGTGAACAACTGAATGAGTGAACGGTTATGGCTTGGGTTCCTGGTATTTGGTACTATAAATTCATTTACCATGGTTCTTATGCTAAATTAAAAATATTAATTCCTTCATATTTCAGATGCCCTTTTAGGATCATAGTACTTGAATATGTTTTGAAATAAATGACTTGTATATAAAATATCTTAGGTTAGGGAATGAGTGTGGCTTGCTTTTACTATAATTTAACTTAAGACATTCCTACTGATTCACCTTTCCCCAGCCCAAATCCGATTTCGAGATATTCTGTTTTATTTTTCTTTACCTCTTATTTACATCATTTACTATAATTATCTTAGTCAATCTTGGTGTTTTTAATCCTTACATATCTAAATAATCCACATACTTAAGACTTTCTAGTTCCTACTCTATCTCCTATATTATATAAAAAATTTAATGTAATATAATTTAATATAATTTAAAAAATGTAATAAATCCATTCATAGAACTGACTGGTGATAATTATAAAGCTAAAATACTAAAAAGTTTAACCATATAAAGCTTTGTTTTATTTAATTCCCAAAGAAGTATAGTCAAGATAAACAGAGACTCAAGGAGGTAGGTTTACATAAGACAGAAAGGGACATAGAGGGTAAGTCCCCTTCCCAAAACCCATCTCCTCCAATCACCAGCCCTCAAATGTCATGGCAGAGAAAGCATGAGTGGTCCTTAAAGAATGATGATGATTAGGCAGACATGGAGGAGGAAGGATGGCATTGCAGGTAAGGAGCAGAACATGAATAAACGCACTGAGGTGGGGAAGAAAAAGGTAAACATACCCTCATACTTCCTGGCTGGAGATACCCACACACATATACATGCATATAAACATGTATGTACACACATATACACACGCGTACACATATATGAATGTTTTTCTTTCTTTTTTTTTTTTTGAGACACAGTCTCATTCTGTCGCCAGGCTGGAGTGCAGTGGCGATCTTGGCTCACTGCAACCTCCGACTCCCGGGTTCAAGCGATTCTTCTGCCTCAGCCTCCCGAGTAGCTGGGATTACAGGTGCATGCCACCACGCCCGGCTAATTTTTGTATTTTTAGTAGAGACAGAGTTTCATTATGTTGGCCAGGATGGTCTCGATCTCCTGACCTCGTGATCCGCCCGCCTCAGCCTTCCAAAGTGCTGGGATTACAGGAGTGAGCCATCGTGCCCAGCCTAATATTTTTCAAGAACTCTTGAGATTTGACTAGAAGAGTGAGATGTGGCTATACTGCAGAGCAGGAGTTGCCAAGTGATGGTCATGTTTCGTAATCAGTACAACTTCAGTAGGGCTGCACGCCCCTTACGGAGTGGTGGTGCTCTCCAGTTTACCATAGTTCCCACCTCGCCCCTTTCTCCTACTACCAGCCTGGTTCCTGGAAGCCTGTGAATCTATTATCCCTGAATCTATTATCCTTATTCTCAACCCTGTGTCTTGCAAATCTTATAGAACTGTTAAAAATACCAATATCTGGGTTTCATCTCGGACCAACTGAATCAGAATCTCTCAGTGTGGGGGGTTTGCACATGGGTATTTACTATGTGCAGCCAGGGTTAAGCACCACTGTCCTACAAGGTCTTATCTGCTAGATTATGGTAATTCCTGTAAAAAAAAAAAAAAAAGTTCTTCTGCACACCAGTAGTTCTCAATCCTGGTGGCATAGTAGAGTTGTCCAGGATGTTTTTTAAAAAAGGATGCAAGAGCCTGCTCTCAGAAGTTCTAGTTTAATTGGTATAAGGCAGGCAGACATTCTTAATTTGGGAAAAATTTCTCATATTAATGGGCAGCCAGGGTTGAGACCACTGATAAAGAGAGTGAAGGCCACAGAAGAACTCTGAACAAAATGACATGAAGAAGGTAATGGTTTGGGATAGTTACCCTAGATATGAATTGGAGGGTGCCAAGGTCAGAAAAGAGAAAATTAGAAGGCTGTTAAGTAGTTCAGGTTTACATTAAGAAGGACTGGAACCAGGAGAATGGGGCATCAATGGGATGGAAAGAAAAGAATGCATGGGAGAGATGTGAAGATGGATGTTATTGCTACAGATTAATAAAATTCTCCTGTAATTTCCTAATCTCACATTGGGCTGGTAGCTCCCTTAAGCACCCGACAGAGGCAAACACACATCCCTTCAGGAGAAATCCAGATACAATTTAGGCAGGTCTCAAAGAATTTCCCATGATAAAATTACAAAAAATATAGGCTCATGATCAACATTTATAAAACACACAGGAAACAAAGCCCCATAAGCAAAGAGAAACAAGGCAGCAGACCCACAACGCTCTCGGATACCAAAATTATCAAACATGGAATACAAAAGCAGTATGTTTTAAGTGTTTAAAGAAATAAGAGACTAACTACGTAAAGAGCAAGGCACTATTAATAAAGCTGACCGAAGAGTTTTGAAAAAGTCACAAAAAGAAATTTGAGAAATTTAAAAAAATCATTAAAGTCAAGGGATACAATTAAAAGCAGGTTCAACATAGTTTAAGAGAGGATTAGAAAACTCAGAGATAAACCTGAAAAAATTATCTAGAATCCAGATTATAAAAAGACATGAAAATATGAAAAAAAAAAAGCTTAAAAATATGATAGTAAGAAAGATCCAGATCCAGATTCCAAAAGGAGAGAAGGGAGAGAATGAGGCAGAGGAAATACCTGAAGATATAATGGTAAATGTTTTCCAGGATGGATGAAAGATCCAACTTAAAGATTTAAGAAGTCGGCCAGGCGTGGTGGCTCACGCCTGTAATCCCAGCACTTAGGGAAGCCGAGGCTGGTGGATCATGAGGTCAGGAGATCGAGACCATCCTGGCTAGCACGTGTTGGTGAAACCCTGACTCTACTAAAAATACAAAAATTAGCCAGGTGTGGTGGCAGGCGCCTGTAGTCCCAGCTACTCCGGAGGCTGAGGCGGGAGAATGACGTGAACCCTGGAGGCAGAGCTTGCAGTGAGCTGAGATCGCCCCACTGCACTCCAGCCTGGGAGACAGAGTGAGACTCTGTCTCTTTAAAACAAAAACAAACAAACAAAAAAAGATTTAAGAAGTCTGACGAATTCCAAGTCAGATTAAAAGAAGTGGATTTCTAGATATTACCACAGTGAAGGTGAAGAACACCAAAGACAAAGACAAGATCTTTAAAGTAGCTAGAGAGAAAACCCTGATTAAATAACTTCTCAATAGCAAAACAAAGCTGAGCGACTGTAGTCTCAACCTACAGCTATAAACTCAGCAAAGATATACTCAAAGAATAACTGGGAGATAAAAGATACTTTCAGATGAGACTGCCACCAACAGTCCCTCACTAAAAGCAATTCTTAAGGATGTTCTTCGGGCAAAAGAAAAGGTCTAATATGTAAGAGGGAATAATAACCAAAGAAAGAGGTATATATGTGGGTAAGTTTGTATATTAAAATCACTTGGGTAATTACTTAAAAAAATCAACATAGTGTTTAAGTTCCAAACAGAAATATGGAATGAAATACATGTTAATTATTTATCAAGAATAGTAATGATTTCCACCGTGAATTCCTAATTGGAAAAAAGAAAAAAATGAAAAGACAACAACAACAGAATAGTAATTACTTAGGCATGGTAGATATCTGCAGTGAGTTTTAAAAATTTCTTTATTTGAACTTTTCTGTATTTTTCAAAGCATTTATAAGGAACATTAATATTTATGTGAAAAGTTACTTATTCTGTCTTTCTATTTCTCCTTCGTAACATTTATCACAGACAAATTTTTATTTGATTAATATTTACTGTAAACTCCAAGTGAGCAGAGACTGTGTGTGTGATTTTTCCTCATCATTCCATCTTCAGTTCTTGATTCACTTCCTGATGGTAATATATACTCAAAAAGTATAAAATGAATGAACGAACAAATGAATAACTTCATAGTGATTGCACATGGTGCTTATACAAGCTTGAAAAATGGCCTCCCAAAAGACATCTGCATTTTAATCCTTGGAACTCATGAATATTACTTATTACATGGCAAAAAAAACAAAACAAAACAAAACAAAAACCAAAGGACTTTGCAGATATAATTAAGCATTCTGACACAGGGAGATTATCTTTGAACATCTGGGTGGGCCCTCAATGTAACTGCATGTATTCTCATAAGAGGGAAGAACAGGGAGATTTGACACAGACCAAAGAGGAGAAAGCAATGTGACTGGAGGCAGAGAATGGAGTGATGCAGCCACAAACTGAAGATTGATTGGTGGCAGCCACCAAAAATTGAGCCTCTGGAAGGAATGAGGCCATGCTAACACCTTGATTTCAGCCCAGGGATACTGAATTCTGACTTCTGACCTCCAGAACTGTAAGAGAACAAATTTCTGTTGTTTTAGGCTGCCAAGTTGGTGCTAATTTGTTACAGCAGCCATAGGAAGCAAATATAGTGTTCAAGGGAAGAGGAATCAAACGAGGTAATAATTTGGAGCTGAATGCGAGGGAATAAATGTACCATTCATAAACAGGAGTATAAAAGAGTTTAGGAGAAAAAAAGCAGGGGTTTGAATTTCGATGTGTTTTATTTTAGAAAATGGCAAGGACATTGGAAGTATATGGAGGCCATACACCCGTCTCTCTTCCTGTACTATGGGCTCCTAAAGGTTATACCTTTCATCTTTGAATTTCTGGTAGCTCCCTAACATACAGCCATTCAATACTTGTTTGGGATAACAGGCCCATTAAGATTGACTTTTTATGCTGAAGACACTTGAAAAAAACGCCCTATATTAGGTTTATGGATAACAAGGAGATTTTAAATATCCAGACTACATTTAATTTTTATTATGGTGGATAATCAAGAGTTGACTATATCTAGTACATAGTATTGTGTCTGGCTTTAGAAGTGGCTTAATAAACATTTTTAAATGAATGAATGAATCTAAGAAAATATTACTAGGTATTTAAAATGTGATCTGCCTGTTTTTAAAAAACTTAAACATACATTTATCAGATAACTCAGTGATTCCACTGCTAGGTTTCTAACCCCTCAAAGTGAAAACATAGGTCCACATAAAGACTTCTATGCAAATGTACCAAGAGCATTATTCTTTTTTTTTTTTTTTTTGAGACGGAGTCTCGCTCTGTGGCCTGGCCCAGGCTGGAGTGCAGTGGCCGGATCTCAGCTCACTGCAAGCTCCGCCTCCTGGGTTCAAGCCATTCTCCTGCCTCAGCCTCCCGAGTAGCTGGGACTACAGGCGCCCGCCACCTCACGCGGCTAGTTTTTTGTATTTTTTGGTAGAGACGGGGTTTCACCGTGTTAGCCAGGATGGTCTCGATCTCCTGACCTCGTGATCCACCCGTTTTGGCCTCCCAAAGTGCTGGGATTACAGGCTTGAGCCACCGCGCCCGGCCGAGCATTATTCTTAAGAGCTAAAAAAGTGAAAACAATCCAAATATCCATCATATGACAAATGAATAAGCAATAGGTGTTATACCCATATAATGGAATATTATTCAGCATTAGAAAGGAAAGGACTACTGATACCTGCTACAACATGGATGATCCTCAAAAACACTAAGTGATAGAAACCAGATGCAAAAGACCACATATTGTATGAATCAATTTACATGAATATTCAGAAAAGGCAAATCTATAGTGAGAGGAAGTAGATTAGTGGTTTCCTGGGTCAGGGGTGAAAACAGGGTTTGACCCTAATGGGGCAGGAGAATTCCTTCTAAGGTGATGGAAATGTTCTAAAACTGGACTGTTGGATAGTTGTGCAACTCTGTAAATTTACTAAAAATCACTGAATTGTATATTTAAAATGGGTAAATTTTTTGACATACAAATTATACCCCATTAAAGCTGTTTTTAAAACAGTAATGTGCTTAAAAATATGACAATTATACAGGCAGAAAGTGCTTTTCACCAAAGCATATCTTTAAAACTATATCACTCCTGCTAAAATCTTCAGCGAAGGCTCACAGCAGCCATCTTGTTAAAAACGGAAATAATTTGTGATATTTACAGTGTGGGTGCTTGATGTAAGAGCCTCAAAAAAATTCCATCCAGGTTTAGTAATACTCTAACTAACAATCATAAAAATGTGAAGGGACATTTGGTAGCCTTTTATAGACTTCATTTACAAGGCAGATGCTGCTCCTTAGAAGTGTTTGCTCTGTAGCTTAATTCCATTTTTCTGTACAGTATGTACTTGTTTTGGGTAGGCTGAAAATGAAGATGAAAAAAGATGACTTTATTTAGTTATTTCTTTTCTTTTTTTCTAGGAGAGTTAAGAAAAAATTGATTTTAACCAATAAGAGATAGTGGGCATAAGTGAGAGTCCCATGTGAGCTAATGAAGTACTCTATATTATTTACTACTAAGAATAGCTAATGTTTAGTAAGTGCTTACTCTGTGCCAGGAACTGTGCTAACGCAATTACATATATCATCTTCTTTAATCCTCAGAACAATTCTGTAATGTAGTTAACATTATTCCCATCTTATAAAGAAGAAAACTGAAGTTAGAGAGAAGATAACTTGACTGAAGGCACAAGGCTGGTAACTGTGACAGACAGGACTTACATAGAGACTCAGAACCTACTATGCTATAACTATAACTAGGCTATAACTGCTGCCTACAGAATTAGTAGAAATATAATGTTTAAAATCAGGAAGCTTAAAATATATTTTAAACCTGTTTTAAAGGAATTGTACACATCTACGCTGATTACTCCCAAATTTCTATCTTTAGTGTTGACTGCTCATCTGAATAACAGACTTGAGTATCAGCTTCCAACTTGAAATCTCCACGTGTGTCTAAAACATCTCTAACAATATGTCCAAATGCAAACTTTAAAAATCGATCTCCCCAAGTGTTCTCCATCTCAGTAAATAGCACCTTCATTTATCCACTTACTCAGGCCAAAATATTCAAAATATATCCTGAACACTTATGATTGCCACTGCTACTACCCCAGTCAAACCACCACTATATTGTCTGGATTATAATAGCAGCTTTCCACATCCACTAAGGTAGGTTAACTGCATTAAATGGATTAACAAAATGTAAAAGGCTCATGTAAGAGTACTAGGCAGGTGGGTAGATCAGAAGGGCAGTAGTCTTCCACACAGCTGTTTAAGGTTCCAAGCCAAAGGAGACACTGTCATCTTCAACAACTGCTTTCTATGTCTGTCCAGCGAGGAGGGAGAAAGAACATGGGAGAAAGTGGGTGAGAAATTTTTATGGAGCAGGCCTGGAAGTGGCCCACATCACTTTTTTCTATTACATTTATTGGCTAAGAACCAGTCATGCAGCCACCCCAAGTAAACGGCAATAGAGGCTGGAAAATGTGGTCTGTATTCCCAAGAAAAAGAAAGAAATTTGGGGGATAGCTAACAGTTTCTTCCATATCTCCTCATGCTAGGACTCTGGCTCTTGGGCAACGATTCTCAAATTGGGGAAACAATTTCTCCATTAAAAGTGTTCTTGTTAAAATCAAGAATTGACTATGGTAGGTGAAGAGGGGCAGCTGCATAAGTCTCATGTCTAATTTTAGACTGGAAACAAATGCTTCTCTAAGAAGGTGAGTGGTGCCACCTAATACAGTAATTTTCTGCCAAGTCTGAGGATAAGTTGCAATATACATGACACTAACAGAGGTTTACTAGAGTTGCATTTTCTAAAGAAGTATCAGAGGGCCTGGTTTC
Organism: Macaca thibetana thibetana; assembly: GCF_024542745.1. Taxonomy (NCBI): domain Eukaryota; kingdom Metazoa; phylum Chordata; class Mammalia; order Primates; family Cercopithecidae; genus Macaca; species Macaca thibetana. The sequence goes on along the minus strand of NC_065589.1, from coordinate 98,972,370 downwards.
ACTTATATAACAGGACAATGAATTTTGGGGGTTGCAAACATATATACTGAACCACAGAGAGCAAATCGGTTAAAGGAGAATTGCACATTTCTTTTGGTGGGGAAAGAAATGTCAAGAGTTCCATACTAAGTCTCTGGGGTCAATCGATTAATTTTACATGAATAAGAACAGTTTATATAGCATGTGGGTGGAGGAAGGAAAATTTTAATGATTTAGTTTTTCAGTTGAAGAGACATAGTATTTTAGGGGATGAAGATGGTAAGAGCACCTTTTTGCTTTTGTTCATGTTTACAAAGTTACCACAAGTGAAAAAACTGGTAAGAAGTGGTTTCAATGGAGGCGGTACAGTAATGAAGATAAAACAGGATTCTGGGCAATAAATCTTTTTCTACTCTGTAAATACCCCCCTTTCAACATAAAGGCTCTTTAAAGAAGTAAGAAAACAAAGCTTTCAGAAGGGGCTTGATACATTATTTATGAACTTATCAAGTGAAAAAAAGCACCCACTCAGACATTTTAATAAAAACTTTCAATGAATGTATCTAATTTTATTGGTATTTTTAAAAGCCAATTATGAACTGGAAAGTTATTGTTTGTTAAACTGCTATACGGCTTTCTGCAAATAGAATGTTTACAAATCACTTGGAATCACTTTTCCAAAGTTTCAGTTTCTGAAGGTCAAATAACTATGTAACTGCTTAATAAAGAAGCAAAGAAGTACCTCTAAATGTCTCTCAGCTCTGATGGGCTTATATTCTGCTCCTTAGGTGAGGTATTAGCAAAGCTTATTTATTTTCATTTCCAAGGCTTTTATTTGCTCATTCCCTTGTGGTAAAGCTGATTTCCATGATGATTCCCTTCTTAATTTTAATACCCTTTTTACTCATCATATAGACATAAGAATTTTCCATAAAATAATGAAATCCTTGCAAAGGAAATGAAGACAACTCAGAGAGTAAAGTAAACTAGCTCTTTTTTCAATTAATTGATCCACTGTCATGTGCATATAAGATTTTTTTTAAACCTAGGAAAATAAGGTTAATTAACATAAAAAAGCCTCACTCATCTAGATGCTGAATTTTGCATTTTACCCATGCTGCCTTAAGTGCCTTGATTTCCCAGTAATGACCTAGTTCTCCTAATGAGGAACATTAACCCCTGGCTGTAGCTGTCCAGGGCTTAATTGTCAACTGCAGCTGAAATAGGGGAGTTTGCCGATCAGCAGGTATGTGGTATATTAACTCATGTCATTTCAACCCCTAATAAATAAATCTGTTGCTAAGGCAACAGGAAGATCAGCTCTATCAGTATTCTTCCCTCCCTGTAACCAGCTCCCCACCGCCTCTTTTAGAGGAAACTGCCTTTCACACCAAGCTTAAGAAAAAAGAAGGAAATTAACTACATGTAACCATAATTAGAAGTAACATCAATTCTCATCTCAGAAACATATCTAAATTAATAAAAAAGGACAGCAAAGACAAAAATGCTTTTGACGAAGATCATGATAAATTATTTCCTTCAACAGGACATAGGGACTATGAATATACGTCTTAGTAAGAACAAACCTTAAACATTTCATTTCTCTGTTTCTGAATTTTCACCTTCTTTTGTTTAACCAACAAATGATGCTAGGCCAAATAATGCTGAAATAGCTAATTAGTTGCATAGCCAATAAAGATGATAGAGGGGGGGAAAAGCTTACATAATTTGTAATAGTTATTGCTGTGCTACCTTGGAATTTTTTGGTATGATTGACTGAGCAAAAAATAAATAAATAAATGAAAACCTTCCTGGGTAATCTAGAAAAGCTACTGGAGCTCATTCACTTAGGATTTCACATAAGAGTTTAAAAAGCGATTTCAATGGATTGTTTCAAAATGACTTAACATCTGGATTATGGTGGAGGGTAGGTTAAAAAATAATCTACAGGGATCTTCACTTCTGGATTTATTGTTCCATAATAACTTAGAAATTACTTTGGTTTTAACCAGTTTGAGCTTTTCCTCCCAAACATTACTACTCTTCTGTTAAAATGCATTATTCTATTTTAACAAAATCTTGAAGGATTTGTATTTGCAATGCCTATAAAGGCATTTCATAAAAGAAAACAAACCAAGAAACCATAGGCTTTGTAAAAGCAATGCTGATCACATGACCATGTCTATCTGTCATTTGATAAACTGAATTCTTCCCAGAAAGAGAGATAGAACCTCAACTGGACTTACTGAGTGGGTGATTATCAATTACCAAACAGTAACCCTATAATTCATTAACATTAAGTAACATCGACTAAGTACCCCTAATTGCCAGGCACTCTGGTTAGATGCCATGGAAAAAATTCCCCCTAAACAAAAAAAAAGTTTCTGTCTCTATCCTGAAAAACTTTAGAACCTAAAACAAATGCCACCATTAAAAACATGAAATGAGTAGGGCTAGGAGGCATGTGGAAAGTGCAAAGTTCTGTTACATGTTTATGTGGTACACTGGACTGCACAGTGCCTTTGGCGCATGGACATCCACAGTCAGGGGGATCAACACACCACTGGAATTTAAATCAGGGAAGATGTCTGAGGAAGGCAGAGGATTACAAGGCATCACTAGAGAAATATAATGATGACTACCATCAGGGAAAGGCAGGTAACACCACACATTAAGAGAAACAGGAGGAATATTAGTCTCAAAAAAAAAAAAAAGTAGAAAAGAGTAGGCTAATTAAAGAGAAGTTAGGTCTACTGGGACGGAGTGGAAAAAGTCTTAGTGACCGGAAAGGAGAAATATATTTAAATTCACACACAGTCACGTATATAACATAAAAATATATAGCAAAGAAACAGATGATCTATCTGCCAATCCACCTGTCCACCTATCTGTCCATCCATCCATCCGTCCGTCCCGTCCATCCATCCATCCATCCATCCATCCATCCATCCATCCATCCATATCATCTAGCTATGTACTTCCCAACTCACCCACCCCTGACTATGATGTTAAGTGAAGTCTGGTGTAAGAATTTGATCAAAAGAATGGTGACAGAGGATCCTTAGGCAAATGTGGGTCTTGAGCAGTTGAAGATGACTGTCATAAGCATACCATAATGAAACAGTGTCTTTTGCAACAATTAGTATGTTTACAAAATGAATCATGCTTAGTGAACTTTTTAACCTTGTTGGGCAGGAAAACGGTAACAAGAGCTTTAGTTTATGATATTCTATTATAGCAATACCAGGATAGTGACTGCTATTGGTATTATAACAATACCAAGATAGTGACTGTCCTTATGCTGACATGGTGTGTTAAAATGTTAAAAACAATCCAAGAGGCAATGAGAAACTAAATGTTGAATCTGTACTTATTTTCCATATGTTCAATGATTTGGAAAATAGTCAGCAAGGCACCAAATATGGAATTTTGGAAATTATAAATGGGATTCTGGTGAGGCTCTTTCTTTCGCCATGGATTTCTTAGTATCTATTTTCTTACCACTAATTCAAAATCCTGAAATAGATTCCCATAGATTAATCTAATAGTGCTATGTTAGAGGATAAAATAAAACTGTAAGTCATATAGCACATGGTAATTTTAGCGAGATATTTGATTATAATTTTTCCCAAAAATTCTAGTAAAATTCTTTAGAGAGCTTTTCGTTTTTTAAATGCCAGAGTTCATTCTCTTTAAAGACAAAATTCTTTAAAGACAAAAACCAAACAAACAAACTAACCAATAAATTCCCCAAAACACTCTAGGCATGAAAAAGGTAACTAAAGAAAACTTATCACTAAATTGAGAATGACTATAAATAATTAGAACCTTATTATTTCACGTGAGCTTTGACTGTCTAATTGATGGAAAAACACAGAACTGGTTGGATGATCCCTTTCGAAGAGCTATTGGTCATTATTCCTAGTCAATCTGACAACTAGCTACTTAAAATAGTTATAAAGCAAATATTCCTTACATCAAGGGTTACTTAACTGTGAAAATGAATACTACTGGAAAACATCTATGGAATCATCTTTTCTAGAGATCAGAACACGTAAGATGGCTTCTCACAGGTATGAGGAAGTTTTGGTGGAGTGTGCTGAAAAGCAGATAGCCAGAGCATGTGAACATCTTTTCCGGAACCATTATTCTGTGAGGATCATTCTTCTCTTAGAAAAACAGATTTACACATAACATTGAAATAGAACAAAGAACATTAGTGTCCAAAAATTAACACTTTGCCCTTCTGTTCACAGCCTAGCATGGTACCTGAAGACTGATTTCCAAAAGTATTCTCCACCCCACATCATCCTCTGTCCTTCCCAAAGTATTCTATTACAAGGTAATGACCAGAAAAGCCTAAAAGATTTAAGACGGCCTACTCAACATACTTTTTCTAAGTTATTTCAGCAATGAGAAAACCAAGGTAAGTTTATTCTGGCCTGAAAAGCATATCATTCAATCATCCAAAACACATCCTTTCAGAAGACTAGTCATTGATTGTGTTTTTGAAGTTATATTTTTAAACCTCAGAGAGTCAAAGAGTGAAACAGAGCAATTTATTTTAGTACCAAGTAATAAAGCATATTTTTCCATTTTATATCAATCATATATTGTGTTAGAAATTGCCAAAGTTTCTAAAAATATAGATGTCAAAGTCATTCAATATTATGGTACATGTTTTACTTCAGTGACTCACCTGTTTGTTTCAAAACTGTTTTTCGTTCTCAATGACTGGACTTTGTCCTTTCTGACTTCATACTCTTTATATCAACTTTGCATTAATTGATTTATCATTATTTTATGGAAAATGCTGCAAATACCATATAGCTCATAAAAAGTCATTCTACTTTAAGCAAAGAGCTTTGATAATTTCCCTTTATCCCAAGTGATAAGCTCATGGTAGAACTTAGCTCCTCTAATAATTTCAAACTTTTTAACATGCCTCATGGCCCACTTCTTATTTTTATTAACAAGAATGCATCCAATTATGGGCCAATCACAGAGGTTTAATGATCAGAGTAGAATTTCTTATATCATAGATCTGTATCCTAGGGTTTCCTAGCTACTTAAGCCCACATTGAGGCAAATTGTGTTTGGCCTGAGAGAGTTGACTTTTATAAGATAAACCCTTGTTCACTGTCAAGTTTTAAACCAAAAAAATATAATATGTTAATATTCAGGGGAAAAAAAATTAGTCTATGAGAACAAAAAATTAGGCAATTCCAACGGCTGGTGGCAGCCATATTTACATACATCACATCGATTCCATTTGACAGTGGTTTTCAAAGGGTAGTCTGAATTCTTGGGTGTATTCAAGACTTTTTCAAGGAGGCTGCAAAGTAAAACCATTTTCATAAGGATACTAAAGATGTAATTTGCCTTTTTCTCTGTGTTGACATAGGCCCTCATAGTGAAAAACACTGGTGAATAAAGCTGCTGGTGCCTTAGCACAATTCAAGGCAATGGCACAAACAAGTCTGTTTTACTTAAGCATGTCCTTGTAGAAGCAGTAAAATTTATTAATTTTATTAAAGTTCATCCCTTTGATATTTTTTAATATTCTATGTAATAAAATGAGGAACACACATGCATACCAAGATACAATAGTTGTCCTGAGGAAAAGTATTTGTATGCTTGTTTGAGTTGTGGGTTAAACTAGTTGTCTTTTCATGAAATAGTGACTTTATTTCAAAGAACAACTGATAGACAAACCACAGTTAATCAGACTTTGCTATTTGGCAGACATTTTCTCAAACATGAACCGTGTGAACTTGTCACTCAAGGAAAAACAAGTGATAATACTTGTTGCAATGATAAATTTAAGCTTTTAAGGGAACATTAGAATTTTGAAAAAATTGCACTCACACTCTTAGCTTGACAGCTTCCCATTACTCAAAAATGTCTCCTTAAGAGATCAATGGTGATATTAACAAATATGATTTTTTGAAATTGTATAATGAATTGCGTCAGCATTTAGAAGATCTTCAATTTGGTGAACCTATATTTCCCAAATAACCAATGCATGATGCCACAAAATCCATTCAAACTGCATGCAATGGAGCATGAAGAAATCATTTATGTGGTTTCATATTCCATATTGCAGCAAATCTTTAAAGAACTCCTACTTGTCAAGTTTTGGTATAGTATCAAAGAAGAGTATCTACAGTAATCTGAAGAAATCATTAAACACTCAACTTTTCCAGCTATATTTCTTTGTGAGGCAGAATTTCTTCATAAACTTCTACCAAAAGAAGATATTGCAACAAATTAAACACTTAAGCAGTTATAAGAATTCAAATATCTTCTATTTAGACAGACATAGATTTTTAAAAATGTAATGTTGCTGTTCTCACTGATTTTTTTTTTTTTGGAAAGTACAGTTAATTTTCATAAAAATACATTATTTATGTTAACATATATTTGGTTCTTTATTGCTATTTTAAAACACTCTAATGTAGATTTTAAAACTTTTTCCTCAGTTTTAATTTCTAATACAGTAAATGTTGATAGGTATAATCCCAACAAACAAGAGCTCTTTGGTATCCCAGTAATTTTTAAGAGTATGTAGGGGTCTTGAGACCAAAGAGTTTGAGACCTGTGGCCTTGAGAAAGTGATCTTTCAATATAGTCTAAACTTGTTTTTTTTTTGGTCCTTCCAGCAGTGTGTCTTTTATGCCTATCATAATAACTATTAGAGAATGCTTAAAGGCTGGAACGTGGATTAATATTACAATATTTGTATAATATTTGGAAAGAAAATAGTTTTTTTTTTTTTTTAAAAAAAGCAGTGCCAATTGCAGCCTGTTTTTTACAGGTCTTTCTCTATAAGTCATTTCTATTAACCATGCCTTGCTATGATGTTTATAATAAAACATTAAGGACTGAGTAGAAAGGAGAAAACAAATTACTCTTCAGAGAACCCAGCAACTCTGCTAAAATACTGTCAGTTATTTATCTACTGTCAGCAGATGTTGCACACTATAATCCTTGACAAGCTCAGTTTGAGAAAGAATGAGGAGAGGGGCAAGCATTGCATTTAAGGGTCTGTTCTCATGCACAGACATTTTAACACAGATTTAAAGCCAGAATGTGTCTTCTAGAAAATGTCACTTTTGATTTTGATACATATTCTAGCAAGTAGGCTCTACATTTGGTTGACTTAGTATGAGATATGTTAGAGGCTGACACTATATTTTAGACCATTCATGATCCCAGTGTGGAACTAACACAATGAGGTCAGCATCACTTCATTTTTAGAGTTGGCTACTGCAACTGCATGATTTCATGGGCATATTTTTTTATGATAAAGAGGAGGGTTTTATTTCTCTTTCGTTAGGCAAGGTAATGACAAGATCTAAGAATCCAACTGCCCTCTCCAGTGTTCCTTTCTCCTTTAGGTTTACATGGAAACAGTCATCAATGCATTTTCTCTGGTAAAGATACATGGCCAAGGTGAAAATGCAAGACTTCCTGCTTCTAAAGAGCTTCCTGCAGGCTACTGTAAAGAAAACTCCCCTTTTCAAGCAGGGAGTTAAGGCAGCTCGAAATACTGACAAGAATATGTGAAGTACAAGGATGGGGGAGGCTCAAACTAAGGGGGTTGAATAAGAAACACATCCCTGGTCATTTGTAGTAGAAACCATAGTTTCCTTCTGAATACCATTCATATTGACTGGTCAATTATATGATTTCCACCCATACAATCAGGGGTCTAAAGAAATGTGTGCTTGTAGCTGGGGATGTTTGATGAATGCTGAACCAGAATCTTAATTTTCTAATTCATATTCACCAATTAAAAATAAACTGTATTTTTATGAGCAAATTTACATAAATCAGATGATAAAGCATCTACCACTAAAGGGTAGGAGTTCAGCTCACAACATTTGCATAAATCCTCCTAAAGAAAATATAGGCGTTTTAGATTTTCATTGAAGAGTCTTGCTGCGATGGAACTCTAATGGGCTTAGAACAGTAAATTTTGAAGAAACTGATTGCTACCCCTGTAGCTAGTAAATGTCTGCCTAGACCCAGTGGCATTTGAAAAAAGTGTTTTATCATAAAATTATCCCAGCAGAGTCCATTCTGCAAGATAACATCATCATCATCATCATCAGTACTCCATGCAGGACCCAACAGCTCTGGCACAATATTGCCAGTCATTTATCTGTTGTCAGCACAGGTTACACACTGTAATCCTTGACTGCCTCGGAATTAGAATGTCTTTGATGTCCCCACAAGAGTTTTTTGCCCGAAGGCTTTACCAATGCTCGGCGGCTCAGTGTTTATTCCTCGTAATCTTCCTCTCATCTCCAGGCTAGCAGTGACAGATGGTTATGGGCACACAATAGTATTAAGAGTTTGATATTTTTTTTATGCTGTGCTCTCTGTACAACAAATAGCTATCAGACGCGGGCCAGAGAGCTGACATGGCTCGCTTAGGTAATGGCAAACAAACAGCTCGGGTTGATGCTTTCTGTCATTTCCCCTCCTAACCCTGCTTGTTTTCATTGTATACTCTCAAAGGTAAACTATATTAACCTTATAGACTGTTATTAAAAAGATATATCTATATGAGCATAAAGTGCTTTTCTTTTCTCTTTTTCTTACTCTTTTGATTATGAAAGTAATACTGCTGACATATTGAACAAATATCGAATGTCAACATAAATTTTTAGTGTGTGATAATATCCCCCTTCATATAGCTGTGTGTCAGGCGGGAACCTGCGGATGATGCATAGCAGTAAATAACCCAAACAAAATTAGTTCTCTTGTCAGCTTCTACCTTGTATGTCCCCAGGCATCAGTAAAATTGACTGCACGCTAGATTTTCAAAATTAGCCCTAATGTTAGCTATGTGTCTGGCAACCTCCAAGTTTCCAATGTTCTACTATATTACCCGTAAGGATGAATGTGTTACTTTTATATTTTGGCATTTACTCTTGCTGATGCGGCTTTTTTCCCTCTTCTCCAAATTAAAAATAATTTAGCTTTAACAATAAGAATGTGCACAAACATAATGCTGCATCTCTTTAAGCAACTAACTTTAGGCAATTAAATTAAATTAAAGCAAAAATATACAAAGGAAGAGAGGGAATTATTCAATTTAATATTGTTAATTTTATTAACATAGCTGTCTTATTTTGTGCAAAGTATTGAATAACATGGTTTTCACTCTGTCCTCCATATTTCTGTTTTGTAAAAGCAGACTAGAAATTATTTAATTTAACATTTTCATGATAACCTGGAACCAACTTTTAGAACTGATTTTCTTGCAATAAAGAGTACTTCAGAGACAACCAAAGGTTAATGCAATAAAAGAAAAAGCTTTTCAGAAGGGAGTAAATGATGACATCTATTTTACCTTGAAACAGGTTAATCTCATCTAGACCCAGTGCATTTTAAAATCACATCAAAGAATATTGAACTCTGTCACAATCGAAGTAAAATATGATTTAAATATACCTGTTACTACCTTAGAAAGGCTATGCTGGAAGTGTGAAGTTGCACAAACAAATTCAAACACACATTACACATCAACTTTCAATCCCTACATTTTACGTTCATACATTTAGAATCAAAGATGAAAATCCCTTTAGGTACCAGATGCTGCAGATCAACTGGGAGAGCTTCTAGAGTTTTAATGTGCTGGAAGGCAAATCCTCGGCAAAGGCGCTTTGCCCGGCCGGTGCGGTGTGCTTATTACTTCACCTGCAAACGGTTGCTCTCAGAAAATCGGACCTAATGATCAGCCTAGCATCTCTGCAATAAAGAGACCATAATCTGTGAGGGAAGTGAACTCTAATCAGGCCACATGCAGATTAAACTAACTGGGAGGAATAAAAACTAGATTAAAATGTTCATGCCTAATACCAGAAGATTATCAGGACATTTTACCTCTTTAAATCCTAATTTATAGGAGGCAGGGTTAAGTTTGAGTTTATATTTGGTGAGATTACATGCTGCAGTTGATTTTCCTCTGTTTAGAAAGGACTCGGCTAGAAAGTATTTTGCTTAGCACAATACAGAGGCATCTGAGTGAAGGGAATGGTTTGAAATGTACTGATATACATATTACGACAAGTAAAATGAAGCCACCTTGTTGAAACTGGCCAAAGTAGTAAAGAATGGAAATTATTCTAGCTTTAATATTAATATTGCTTTATCAGTGTATATATATGAAAGAGTTTTGTGATAACTGTGTGTGTGCGTGTGCATAAAATGGAATGATTCTTATATTTTGAAACTTTTTGAACAACACTTGATATGCTAGAAGTGCCTACCCACTACTGTTAGTTGAGCAGATCACTGCAAATCGTTATCTGTAATTCAAATTTAATCTAAGCGCATGACCATCAATGTGAAGATATTTAGTAGTACCACCTTGGCAGATCATGAGTAATACCACCACATTAAAATAATCTTTTTCTAAAGCAGTAAGGACAGCAAATTATTATGTCAATCAACAGAATATATTTTCTTTCACCAGTTCTACAACTCTTACTAAATTGGCATGCCTTGACTTACCACCTGTGAGGCCAGACAATGTGCAGCAGTCTTTGCTGATTAGCATCTCCACCCAAAGTGGCACAGGGATTAACAGTCAGATTTTGTTTATTTTCACCACGATGAGAGCTTGAATTCTCTGGTGAGGTGGACTTTTTCAAGTCTGACTCCTGTCTTAATGAGTTACCCAAGTATTCTCGTCGTGCAGTATCAAGGCCACAGTGTGCATCACACTCTGAATTAGAATTCTTCAATAAACCCTCCGAATCTCTCTGCTCCGGCTGAAAAGGAAGGGCCATGGACAGAACCGTACCGCCATTTCCTTTAAGGCTGAGCATCTTCTTTAAATGGGTTGTTTTGTGCTTGGGCATGAATCTGTTACAAAAAAAGAATGCAATATACTTTTAGTGGCCAAAAATATGTAAAATTTGTCCTTTACCTTCCTGTAAGGACATAATGATTATATATAAAACTGAGAAAAAATAAAGATGTTATACAAAAATTCCAGAAAAAGTGCAAAAAGTAGTAGCCACTAAGAGAAGTTCAAAAGTTTGAAATTGGACTGGGCTGTCTTTGAATGGTTTCCAAAGAGTTTCTATGGCTATAAAACTTGCACTGCACATACCATGAAACATAACATTAGAGGGATGGTTTATCACTCTTCCCTCACTCATCCTTCTGGATTTCCATTTTGTGTTTTCCAATCACTACATGGCCCAGTGCTTATTTTCAGGCCATACTTGTTCATTAACCTACAAAAATGTTTGAAACTGCCTTGATTAACACTGGTCATTTCTGCTCATGACTGTTCTGTATTCCTGGGCACCTGAATATATATTAAATTGACTTGGCTAATGTTTCCTGAAGTATATTTTAATATCTTTTTTATTATCATTTCTCTCCTATCTTTCCATGACACTTTATCACACAGAGTTCAGTATCTGTTACTTATTGATAGAGAATCAAAATAAAATGAAACCTTAAAAAAGTATAGCTTAAATCCTGTAAGCCACATATACAGATAGAGGGGCTATCCTCAAGGAGCTCACCGTCTATTGGAAAGCAGACCATTAGTGCTTACAGCAGAGTGGGAGACAGACACATGAACAGCCAACTAACCTACCTTGGAACATACTATACATGCAATGGCCATTCCGTTTTTTTTAAATGGAGGGGAAGAAGAGATTAAGGCTGATTTGGGGCTCAGTAAAGGCTTAAAGGTTTTAGGTAAAGGATTTTGCAAGACAGAGTCAGGGAAGCTCTAGAGTCAAAGAACATGTGATCAAAGGAAAAAGGAGTGAAGAAATACAACTCCTTAGGAAATAACATGCAACCCAAAGAGACTGGGATGCAGGTCTGGATGTAAGGTCTAGAGGGGTAGACTAGGCCAGACTACCAAGTGCTTTTTCAGAGTTCCTGAGCCCCATCCGGAAACTTGGCCCCTTCCCTGATGAATTGTTGTGTAGGAGAAGAAATGGGTTTCGGAGGTAGGTGAAAAAGAAAAAGCACGGAAAAAGCAAAAGGGAACATCTGAAAGAGTAGAAAGATAATCCAAGAGAGTAATATTACATTACTGAAATGAATCAAGAACCCTCAAAGAGTGTGTAAAATGGGGCATAAAACACTGCAGAGGTGCTACAGAGCAGAAGAAGCTTTTGGCCTTGTCACGTCATAGGTCACTGGCTACTCCGACAGGCTACTCTCTGCTCTGGCTGAAAGATGGTGCACCTTGAAGAATGGTATGGGCAGAAATCAGACTGCAGGAGGCTAGGGTTTGTGTATGAAAGAGAGGCAGGCCGGGCGCCATGGCTCACGCCTGTAATCCCAGCACTTTGGGAGGCCGAGGTGGGCAGATCACGAGGTGAGGAGATCGAGATCATCCTGGGTAACACGGTGAAACCCCGTCTCCACTAAAAATACAAAAAAAACTAGCCAGGTGTGGCAGCGTGCGCCTGTAGTCCCAGCTGCTGGGGAGGCTGAGACAGCAGAATGGCGTGAACACGGGAGGCGGAGTTTGCAGTGAGCCGAGATCGCACCACTGTACTCCAGCCTGGGTGACAGAGCAAGACTCTGTCTCAACAACAACAACAAAAAACAAACAAACAAACAAAAGAGGCAGAGCAAAAAGGAGGTAGAGAGAAGGGAGGGGAAGGTAAGGTTGGACTTTTAAAAATGAGGCACATGGGCACAGTGTTATTCACTTAGGAATACTTGCTAGGGAAGGAAGCAGGATCCTGAAGAAACAGAAAGATGGGAGGAGAAAAACATTATAACACGTGTGATCATGGTGTGGGTGAAAAGCAGAGTCTTGTAAAGATAGTGAACCTAGCTTTCTTGCAAAGCTGAGGGAAGAAGAGAAAAATGAAGCTGAAAAAACAAAACAGCTTTAGGTGGCAAGTATAGAACCTAAGGAGTTGCCTCATTAAAGCATTAGGTCAGTTCATCTATTTCAGTGAGGTGAACAAAGGTGGAGATGGGCTTTCAGAAACTCACTGAGGCCTCAGGACAGTCACCGTGGAGACAGGAAGAGGGCGTTAAAAAGGGCTGAAAGCAAGGGCTGATAGGCAACACTAAGAAACAACGGAGGAGCCACAGGAGCTAGAAACAAAGTCTTTCGCTGTAGGACACTACGTACATTCCAGAACCAGAAAGCTTGTTTTGGGGGCTTCTATGTTTGTTTCATAAAGATATTTAAATTTCTATTCTAATTTCAAATACCTTGAGGAAACTCAAACAAATACATAAGAACTCCTCAAGTAATAACTAGATGATTGTATATAGAAAGACAAAACACAAAGAATGGTACTAAATCCTTAAATATGCCCTAATAAAATAGTAAATTTAGTCCTTGATTTAAAATGGAAAGAAACCTGGGCATTTATAGATTATAGTTTCAAACCGCATAGGCCCCGAATTACTGTGGGAACCAATCAACTTCTTCCTGAAACAAATTCAAAATACTAAAGAGATTCTAGAAACTAAAACACAGCAATAAAAAATTGCCACTGATCACCAGAAAAGGTAAAAAAATAGAATGACTATGACACTATCTTCAATTCTCCTAAAGAAATGGAACAAATGGTAAGAGAAGGAACATCTGCACATATCTGGAAAACAATAAAGCAAGTGAAGTAACCTATTTATTTATGTCAGATAAAGAGTGCCAGGCAAGCTTAATAAGGATTGTAACAGAATCACAAGCTCAGCTTATGAAGGATTCATCAAAAAAAAAAAAAAAAAAAAAAAAAGAAAAGAAAAAAAGAAAAAAATCAATGGGATTCAAACAACATATCTTCATTTTAGGAAACAGTATCATGACCCATCTTACTCATAAAATTCATTTATATTGGCCAGCATGCGAGCAAAATTGCAAATTAAAAGAGATGGGAGATTGGCTAAAGGGTTGTAAACAACAGCAATTGGTAACTGACAAGGAATTTAGCTGTGGGCAAGGTGCGAGGCCTGCGAGAACATTCCCTAAATGTTCTCAAGGATGAATAGAATCTCATGTTAAGACAGGTTGCAGATGACTGACTTGATAGGTGGTAGTGAATAGGGACATGGAAAGATGCAGAATACAAATAGGGGCAGTAACCAAAACAGTTTACAAATCTCATGAAATTGAAAACAATCAAAATAAACCTTGAATGCAATTAGGGCACATAAAAAACACCATTTAGACCATCCTGAATTGGACAAGATGAGCAAGAGCTGATTTGATTCAGTGAACTGATGCCATTTAGTTCTGGATCTTGTTGCACAGGGAAGGAAGATACTAAGTCTGTCAGGATAGAACCCTGTGCAAATGCTGATGTCATCTGGGGCACCTGAGAACTGTATATGTTTGAAAATTAGAGAGTGTTTAGAAGAGCAATAATAATAATCAAGGCAATGGAAAAAATGATTTATGAGGACAGATTAAAGGAGCTAACTATGAATAGCCTGGTTAAGTGACAACCAGAAGGGTACATAATAAGAGTCTCCAAGGAAAAAGAATAATTATTTAGCTTGGTACAAGGGGATGTAACTAGGAGCAACGAGATGAAATTAAGAATGGGAAAATTTAAGCTCAATTTCAAGAAAAACTCCCTGATGGTGTAATTTATTAGCTCATGGAATCAATTCCCTATGGAAATGCTACAGCTAGGGAAACTTAATAATAGAACTGGACAACCTACCAATAAATAATATAGATAACAATCTGGTACTTGAAAGAAGGTAGTTACAAGCTAGGTTTTCCTTGTTTATAGTATATTTTCATATTTTTCTTATAATCTATTCATTATAGTAATTGTCACCAAAAGAAGTACTTAGGCAATTAGCCAAATCTAGCAGGATACTTCCTTTAGTTGGGGAAAGTTAAAAACACTTTAGTTTTCATACACTTTGTGGTAAGAATGAAGGCAGACTCTGAAACATTTTTGTACTACTTTGTTACAATAAACCTAGTCTTGGCTGAACAACTGTATTAATAATTCTAAAAACAAAACAAAACCAACCACATCCACCATCCCACACAATCTATTCTGATTCTCTGTGCCATGAAACTCATATTTTCATAGACATGTTTAATATAAACAATTTATTGCCATAATAGAAATAAAAAAAACTTTATTTCAGCTTTACTAAATGTAGCTCTATGGTCAATTACTTCACATCAATACCAAGATCAAATAGGCATAATACTAACAAGCAGTTTGCTTAATAATAGTCACCACACTAATTAACCCATCCAGAACATTCTTAATCAGACACTATTTATAATGTACAGTTAAGAGAAGCCTGGCAATAAACTGTTCTATGCGAATAAAAAAAAGAAAATAATACCTTACTGATGGGGTGAAACTGGCTTTTCTATAGAACTGGACAGAATGTTTGTGCTGTCCTGGCATTAACTCAATAACGTGACTATGCAAATAGGCACATGTCTGAACACTTCCTTTCTCTTTCCCAGTTCCAACTCTGGTGGAGGTGCTAATGAGAAGAGAAAAGGTCCTGAGGTAAGAAGTGAAAGAGAGAAAAGAAAGGGTCAGAAGAAAAATAGTGATCCACATATGTCAGGTTTCCCATTTAGTAATTTCCCCATTTCTCTTAAAGAAACTCTACTGTCCATCTTCCAGAATGCTTTTTCCTGTTTCCAAATCTCTTAGAAACTCCACCAGAACCTATTTTTATCTTTAGAAACATTCTGATTGCCGTAATCATTTCCAATCTGTTATTAGTCATGGGATTTCCACTCCCAACTCCTTTCCAACCACTAGCCAATATGTAAAACAGAAACAGAGACCCTCTCCTGCTGCCCATCCTCTCAAACTCCTTTCCTCCCCACCTCTGTCTGCCAGTATGGTTCCAGAGGCATTGCCACAAAACCCCAGTACTATGTTGGGCAATGTTTAAAGACACAGCTGGAACAAGCACTTTCTAGACCTAAATGTATACCCCTTACCACAGACCCCATGTCCAAACACAAACCTAAGATCGACCTATAGGAATAACCAAAGGCCTTTGCCTTTTTCATATTAGCCAGGAAAAGACTAGATTTAAGAGCAGTTTTATATGCCACTAAGACTGATGGTAAGCAAAAGAAGTGCTCTGGGCACCTTAGCTTATTTCTGCTCTAGTCGAAAGGCTAGAGTACTTGCAGTTGACTCACGGAGGTAGTCAAAAGGCAGGCAATAAGGTTAACATGAAACAAGTCAACTTGGGACATTCATGTTGATTCATGTGCCACTGAAGAGAATATCATGGCTGAAACGCATGCCATGGTGGAATACACTCCTCACAACTGTCTTTTTGAGAGATTTTAATAAAAAGTACTTACTATAGTAAGTTCAACCTATAGAACCTCATAAATAAATGCCCAAGGGTAAAAGTCCATATGACAGAGATTATTAGTCATCTTATTTCTCAAAACACATTTGGAAGATAGCAGGTGAAAAAAATGATATTAATTAGTGTATGATTAAAGAGAAAGAAAGAGCGTGTGTAACTGATAAAAGATTATTCTGTATTTGAGTCAGTGAAGAGATATAAGGGTGTTAGTAACTGGAATAAGGAAACTGGCCTACATGGGGCAGACAAGGAGAGAGGGAGTTGATGAAGCTCAGCGTGTCTCACGTTCTAGCTCAGCTTTGGGGGACAGAGGAGTAGTAGAGCCACAGTGTAGTAACTGGAATAAGGAAACTGGCCTACATGGGGCAGACAAGGAGAGAGGGAGTTGATGAAGCTCAGCGTGTCTCACGTTCTAGCTCAGCTTTGGGGGACAGAGGAGTAGTAGAGCCACAGTGTTGTATCCCTCAGGCTGGTGTTTCACAGGTGTGTTTTGTGCAACATTGATTCCACTGGACACACGTAGATGTTGCACCAGAGATGGTTTTGTGGGAAAACAAGTTTGGAAAATGCTAAGTTAAATAAAGCTAAACATTTCTTTACTATAAACTTGCCAAAGTACATGTTACTGTATATTATAAATATGTTCATTCATTAACGCTTTTTGTTCATTCAGTAAGTACCTATTGAGCACCTAATACATGATGGGGATGTGATAATTGTTTTCCAAGCCTACTGGAGTAAGAAACCTGTCCGCCTCCTCCTCACGCACCCCTGGAGGACACAGCTTAAGAATTAATGGACAACAAAGGATACTCTGGGAAATACTACTCGAGGCCCTAGGAGGTGCATAGCCAGAGTCTGAGAAGCATGGGGCAGCCAGATGGGCAGTAGCATATTTAATATAATAGAGATTGCAAAAGGAATGAGAAATACATTTACGTGGGAAAATGATGAAAGCCAAATTTGAAGCCATACACCAATGTGACAGAACGGTAGACAAAAGGACGTCTAAAAGAAAGCAGGAGAACCAGTGAAAAACTGACAGAAAATATGGTTCAAGGCTAATATGGATGACAGCAGAAAAAATATCAACAGTTTTTATCAAAATGATTTCTGTAGATTCCTGGATAGAAACCAAATTGAGGAGAAGGAAAATAGAAATTAAAATAAATAACTTTTCCAAAACTAACTGCGAAGACACATTGAGGCAGTTCAGCAATCTAAGGCCTTGGGTGATTTACAACAAAAAACTATTCATTGTTGCCAAACAATGTGATGGAAATTAATTATAAAATTAACATTTTTAGAATCTGGCCACATAAGCAAATATCAAAGATAATTAAAAAATCATGCTAGCCCACATGTGTCCAATATATCACTTATATGATGAGCAGATTTATATAACCTATAAAGTATAAAAGAAAAAATTTTGATATGGCATTCTCATGCATACACATACACCCCCATTCCTCATCACACTATCTTCACTAAATAAAGGAATCAAAAGCAAGGAAACCCATCCCAATTTAAAACTAGATGTTTGGATACCACATCATTAAACAGAAAGACACACTTATCCTTGACTGGTTGGCTGCAGTATGGCTGCATGCTCTTCTTACTGGTAATGGCTAACAGCTAATATTCATAAAATAGGTGGCACATGTCTATGCAGGAGGTTTCAGTAAGAAACTCTGGCAGAATATTATTTAAATAAACTTGAATCACAGATGAGCCAATCATGATGCACACTGCACAAATGCTCTGGGGGAACACCAGCTAGCCCCACCGTGGCTGTGAGGCTATGTTGTTAAGTATTCAATGTTTGGTGACTGAAATTTTGCTTCTCATGGTACAAACTTTTAAAGCCAAGATGAAATATTGACAGCAGTCTGTGTCACAGGATACTGAGCAAGACTGTCTTGCTTGGACTATGAAGAATTTGTGATAAGATAGGAAAAACAGGATCCACAGAAACCAGCTGTAGTCAAAATTAACAAGCAAACCCTACTTATTGGCCTGAGTAATACATGCTGAAATGGAAAGAAAATTTGTAGTTATCAGACTGACCTCATTAGCCATGTCTGGTCCCAGGGCTACGACACTTAGCGAAGACAGCATCTTCCATTGAAAAGAGAATCTTCCATTGTTAAAAAGAGAAGCTTTAGCTTTCTCTTCTCTGCTTTAAAAGGTGCATCATTTCCTGATGTCTGTCCTTTCAACAGCTGGGATATATATGGGCTGTCATAAGGAAAAGATGGTTCTATTTCCAGCAGCCTATTCTTTTATATTTTTATTTCCCACTACCATTTCTAAGAGTCATTTCTGAAAATCTAACACTTTCCAGATAACCTCATTTATACAATTTGCTTATATGGCCTCTTCTGGCAATACGGTTTATGTGATTAGCATTATTTAACTTAAATAATTATGCCTAAATTCCCCATTCTCTCTTAATTGCGAAGTGTTTTAGATTGTATACATTGCTAATTTAACTGCCTACTAGTATGAGCAGTTTGTCTTATTCAATTTTATAAAATCCCTTTAGGATATATTCCTCCCACGCAGAAAATTTAAGGTCCTTATGAATGTATGAGAATAAGAAAAGCTACCTTACATGTTGCCAGAACAAATGTTTATCAAACCCAGAGCCATCCTTGCTAACATATGTACACTCACTTCTCACGATCCCCACTCCCCCCTAAAAAGAGCTCTCTAAGAACAACAACAAAACTCTCTCGTTTACACAAGGTTTACTCTAGTAATTCAACACAGTTTGGCAGAGTCCTAGGCTAAACTGAAAACAGGAAATCTTTATTTTCCTACCTCCACTTTGAAGCATTCTCCGCCCACTGGTGGTCAGTTTCCTAAGGTCTTTATACTACTTTCTGAGTGCCCAGGTAACTCCCAATACCCACCCACCCCCCCACCCACCACTGCCACTATGGGTCTCCTTGCAGCCTGTCTTGAAACTAAGTCCCACTTTGGATCCAGCTCTGAATCATGCTGGGCTCTGTGTTATTGGTCGTGTTGGAAACTAATCTTAAATTGTCACAATGCACTCATCATATTTGGTGTTCAATGCATTATACCTTTCAACAGAGGCAATATCTTAATTCAACGGAAGTAATCACAAATGGGATATGTTCAGGTACCACAGTAAGCCTGTGAAGAAGATTATTTTAGGGGACAGATAAAGAAATCTCTATGAAGCACCTCAAGTTACTCCACTCAAGCAACAGGTATGTTGAAGTGGAGAGAATCCAGGCTGTGTTGGTACACAGGATTACACTGGCACTTCCTCAATTTTGGAGTTTATTCAAATCAGTTTATTTCTCTGAACCTCAGTTTTCTAATCTGTAAACTAGGATAGTAATATCCGCTCTTGTAAATTTCTCGAGAGCATTAAAAAGGAGAACATGTGTCGGGCATGACATGTTGTAGGAGCTTACTAAATCTAAGTAAACTCGCCAATCCTTGTTCCCCTTCATGATGTCCATATTTAAGCCACACTGAATAACACTACATTCCCTAGTCAGTCAGTGAACGAGTCACAGAGTTGACTCAGTTAGCAAATATTCATTCAAAAAATATTTAAGATCTTTCTATGTGTAAGAGGTTGTGTCTGCACTATGAAGCTTTTAGTATGTGAAGTGACATTTTATACATATTGATTTTGGTCTGTTAGCCCCCAAATTGTAAATTACCCATATAATCTTTAAACTAAACTGTGTTTACTAAACTATGTTACCTCTATCACTCAAATGACCTAACTTTTTCCAAACTTAATAATTTGCTCATCATTTTTTCTATTTGTAACTCAGAAGCCAAGTTTCAAAAGCTTCTATTTATTCACCTTATTTAATATGACGATGGTATAGAACAATAAAAGATTTTCCCAATATAGATCTGAAGTAATCTCTTCCAAGCAAGAGGAAGTAGTTGTTTCCCATGTACATTTGCTCTACTTTCTATGTAAGAATTTACCTTATTCACAAGTGTTCTCGTTACCTTTGGAATCAAATGTCTCCTATAGCATCAATAAAGCAGATGGAAACCCTAAAAATTGTCTCTCATCATGTGTTCTATTCCATGATTTTTTAAGGGGAAGCCATTACTTGGAGGTTGAAAATAGGATGGGAAAATGTACTGGTACTGAAGAAAGGATCAGTTTCCTCCTTCCAAACACATACAAGAATTCTCCTAGGACAGTGTTTCCAACTGGAGAGTCTCCTTTGGAACATGACATGATTTTACTGAATACTATGGTAGAAAAACAGCAATGGGACAACACTATGATGGATCAAATTTCCTGAACAGAGTATCAGAAAAGTAACAGAGAAGGAGACACTATATTTATGTTGATAGACAGTGACAAAAATATACTATTATGAAAGATGAACAAGCTATCAAAACTGATGAGAAAATTTGGGGAATAAAAAGGAGAAAATGTATGTGAATTTTATTCTAAAACCAAATGTTCCTTCTTTTTTTTTTTTTTTCTTTCTTTCTTTTTTTTATTTTATTTAAAGAGTCTCACTCACTCTGTCACCAGGCTAGAGTGCAGTGGCACGATCCTGGCTCACTGCAACTTCCATCTCCCGGGTTCAAGCAATTCTCCTGCCTCAGCCTCCTCAGTAGCTGGGACTACAGGCATGTGCCACCATGCCCAGGTAAGTTTTGTATTTTCAGTAGAGATGGGGTTTCACCATGTTGGCCAGGATGGTCTCGATCTCTTGATCTTGTGATCCACCCGCCTCGGCCTCCCAAAGTGCTGGGATTACAGGTGTGAGTCACTGAACCCAGCCCAAATGTTACTTTTTAAAAAATTAAAATAAATAAAAAAATTTAAAGATTTATGTTTCAGGGCCGGATGCAGTGGCTCACGCCTGTAATCCCAGCACTTTGGGAGGCCGAGGTGGGCAGATTGCGAGGTCAGGAGATCAAGACCATCCTTGCTAATACTGTGAAACCCTGTCTCTACTAAAAATACAAGAAATTAGCCAGGCCTGGTGGCGGATGCCTGTTGTCCCAGCTACTCCAGAGGCTGAGGCAGGAGAATGTTGTGAACCCGGGAGGCGGAGCTTGCAGAGAGCTGAGATGGCGCCACAGGACTCCAGCCTGGGCGACGGAGCGAGATGCCATCTCAAAATAAATAAATAAATAAATAAATAAATAAATAAAAATAATAAAAAATAAAAAAAGATTTGTGTTTCAGGAAAGGAGTTTTTCTTTAAAATTTGGTTGTGAATAAAGTGATTTAATTTTTCTAAACCTGAGTTTTCTCATCTGTACAATAAGAAAGGCTAGTCCTGGACTTTTCACAGAGGTAAGGATTAAGCATCTAATCAAGTCTAATGATTATCTTATTATTATGAGGCAAAATGGCATAAAGGGGTCTAGGCATATTGACTGGTTGTAAATTCAGGGCTCTGTCACTTTTTAGCTGACCTGAGGTAAGTCTTTTCTCTAAGAATCAGTTATGTCATCTGTAAAATGGGGATAACAGTAAGACTGCCTTGCAGAATTATGTTTCCATGTTGCTTGGCACATATTAAGAACTCAGTTATTACTGACCATTATTTTTTATTATTGATAATAGTGATGAAGATCATCATGGCATTTAATCACTATGAGAGAAACACTCAACATTCTAAAAACTCTAGTCCAAGACTCCACTGGCCCTTTCATAGTTGAGCCTACTTTATAAACTAGAGACCCATGCCTTCTTCAAGACATATTTTTCTTATTAGTTCTTATAGTTTTGCCATCCACTTAAGGCAGGTACTTTTAATGTCACCTTCTTTTCCTTTGTATACGAATCAAGGAATTGTACTCACGCATAGAGATACATTAATTGCAAAAAGGTCCAATGTTATTAATTAAACTAATATATTCCTCCATTTCTATTATGTCTTTCCTATGATACTGTTTTCTGCCTTTTACTTTTCCTTGTCTTTACTTATATTCCTTCATTTTTCTGAGAGGTTCTCTCATTTTCCTTCTTAAAGCTGCATAAACCAGGAAAATAAAACCAGGAAATTTAAAACTTCAGTTTCCAGATCTCTGAAGCATGAACAGATGGACATCAAAAATCTAGTCTTTTTTTCTTTTTCATTTGCCTATCCACAACCTGAATATATCAAAATTACCAGCAAAGCCAACTTTCAACATAACCACCTTTTTTTTTTTTCTTTTGGCTCCCACATTAAATGTTAGGACACTAAGTACTGATTCAATTCAAATTGATTATACTGCTATCTAATTTTCAAGCCACAGAAACTGACCTCATCCAGAATTAATATTGGAAGACATTATTTTGTTAATTTTACATTTGAAATAAAACCTTTAAGTATACAAAATGAGGTATAAACACTTCTACTTACTTTAGCTTTTCTACACTTTTTAGTAGTTCTTAGTTCAGAAAAAGGGAGTAAAAATAAAACAGATGGATAAATTTGAAATATCTGACTTGCTGGGCCATTACTTATAATTACAATATAAGCAAGGCTTGAAGGCAAAGACAGCAAATACTCAGTGAAAACACTGAGTGAAAAAGGTTCAGAGAAAGAAACAGTCATTCCTCATTCAACAAAAATTAAAAGTGCCTATTATGTGCCAGGTAAATTAGCTAAGATGTCCTCATGGAACATATAATGTGGCAGGTGCTTCAATCAGGAAAGAATTAGGTGATACAAATGAGAACCCAGCCCTAGAAAGGGAGTTAGTGCCAGGGAAGGCTCTGTAGAGAAGCTGATCTTAAGCCGTGACCTCCATGATAATTAGAAGTTAGCCAGGTATGGGAGCAAGAGCTGGGATGTGCTTAGAGTAACAGCATGTGCATAAAGCCCAGGGCAAGAGAGAACGTGGTTCAGAGACAAAAAGCAAAATATGGCCAGAGCATTGACTGGGCAGAGATAGATGGGAAAGTGTGGGGAGGGAAGGGACAAAGATGAGGCTTGAAAAATAAGCAGGGAGAGGCCTTTCTGTCCTTAATGATACAAGTGACGGGTCAGAGTGGGTCTGAATAAACATTCAGGATATGGCTTGAATGGACCGGGGCAAACATGCCAGAGCAAACACCAATGTTCAATCTTCCCTTGTCTTTTCAATTCCTACTAAAATAATGGTAGGGAATTTATTTAAAAGGCATAGGCTCACAAGGATAAAATGAAAAACTGGGAAGGACAGCAATGGAAAAGAATGTGAACCAAATTTCAGAAGATGGAAAGCAGATGGATGAGTGATGGTTGAGCAGAGAGGAGGAGGCAGAATGTGTCCATAAGCATGCAGGGTTTGTGTGTGTGTGTGTGTGTATGTAGTTTTAGCCAAGAATAAGGTTGCGTGTTCCACAGAAACTCTGAAAGGCTCAGGAATTTATCAGTCCAGGTTCCTCTATATAGAGGGGCACTTGTGGAGCAAAACTGAAAACAGAAGAATTGATAGTGATTTTACATAGAGAGAAAACAAACCCCTTGATAACTTCTCTAAGCCCATGCAGCTCCCACTTCAACAGCAGAAAGGATGCTTCCTAACTTGAGGGGTTAAACCGGAGACCAGGGGAGGCCAAAGGCAAGAGTGAGTGAAGTGAAAGTACACCCATTCATTGGTGATGTTTCTCCAGAACCTATCGCCTATTTGGCTCCCAGATAGCTGGAGATTCCCCTTCTAGTAAATTATGTAAGAGCCTTTCTCTGGAAACTAACTAAACTGACTTACTGAAACTGAAATGTGGGGATGCCACAACAAAATAATTGAATTTGTTTGTTCATTCCATGAAAAAGGTCACCAGTCAACAAGTCCTGTCTCTGAACAGAGAACTTCTAATCATCTGTCACAGTCTTGCTCTCTGATATGAATGGACAGCCAGGAACCACCAGCCATTTGAAGAAAACTCATAACATGAAATAAACAAGACAAAGCATAAGGAAGGAACTTGTGATATGGAAGTGCTGGAAAGGGAAAAGCATGGTCCCTTTAAGTGATAGGGAATGGGGGAAGGGAAGTGCTGGGTAGAGGAGGGTGGGGTCCATGGCTAGGGCTAAACCTCCATGAACCTAGGTGAGGACAGGCATTTCCTGCCTAAATGTTGCATTTCCCAAGACACCCTGGCCTGCCAAGCCCCCATCCTGTGCCTATAAAAACCCCGAGACCCCAGCAGGCAGACACACAGGCAGCTGAATATTGAGAGAAGCATATCAAGGGAGGAACACACGAGTGGCTGGACATCCAGAGGAACTCACCGAGAGGCACCGGGTGTGATCGATTCTTCCGGTACTCCAAGGAAAGAACCCAGGATACAGAAAGCCCTCTGACCTTGCGACAAGGTAGAGGTTTAATTGAGATGGTTAAGACAAGGCGCCGATAGACAGCAAAACTAAAAGAGCACCCTGTAACACATGCCCACTGGGGCTTTAGCTGTAAACACACACCCCTAGATACTGCCATGGGGTCAGAGCCCCACAGTCTCCCTGTCTGTATGCTCTCCTAGAGGTTTGAGCAGTGGGGCACTGAAGAAGCAAGTCACACCCCCACTGTACACCCTGGGGGGGGAACAAGGGAACTTTTCCCATTTCACTTGGAAGAAACTGAGACAATGTATAGAACAGAAGAAAACTTAATAAAAAAAAATCCTATAAGAAATATCCACATTGATAATTGAATCCATGGCAGAAAAGACAAATGCAGTAAGAAAGGACATCCAAGAACAAGAAAGAGTGCTTGCAATTAAAAATATCATAACCAAAAAATAAATAAATAAATAAATCAATGGAAGCGCTGAATGATAAAGTGGAGAAAATCTTGTAGAAAGCAGAACAAAAAGATAAACAAAAAGGAGGAGGATGGGAAAAGAGAAAAATAAGGTCAATTTAGGGGTTGAAGAAAGTGAATACCAAGAAAATAGTGTGGGAAGAAAATCAAAGAAAAAAATATAAGAAATTTATTTTTACTGATGGACTCAGTTCTTAGAATAATAAAGGAACCAAAATTCAATCCAAGTAGGATCATTATAGAATTTCAGAATATCAGAAGTAAACCAGAAGGTCCTAATACCTTTTGGGTGATGGAGCAAGGGAAGTCAGACGCAAGCAGTCAGAAAAAGACTGCCGTCAGACTTCTCAGGAGGAAGTTTAAAAAGCAGAAAACAATGAAACATGACCTCAAAATTTTAAAATAAATAATTTTAAATAAGAGTTCAATAGTCAAATATCAATCAAATGTGAGGTAGGCTAGAGGCATTTTCAGGCAATCAAGTCTCTTATGTACCCTTTTTCTTGAGCAGATACTGGTGGACGTGCTCCTCTATAAGCAAAAAGTAAACCAAGCTTCCTTGAAAGACATAGAATCCAGGATATAGTTGACCCAAGGGCCCAAAGAGCAAATAGAACAAACAGGAGCAAGAGAATTGAGGCCTCCAGGAAGGTAGAATCCAAGAAAAAAAATGGAAATGATAGGTTTCCTAATGTGGCCAGCATTGAGCAGACGAATTAGTGACAGTGACAGAGCTTGGGAATGGATTTGTTGATAGTGACACAGAAACCAAGCAAATAAACCCAAAGTAATAATTAGCTCCAGTAAAAAATGAAGAGTTGTTTGGGAAAGGAAATCTAATCATAGAACACAATGAGGCTCAGCAGGGAACACTTTTTACATAGTAATAATGCTGTAAACACAATATTTATTTAACAAAAAGTTGAGATATAGTCATATTGGAAAAATAGGGTATGGGAAAATGTGTGTATGAGTCCATGCTTATAAAAGAGAGCAAACTAAATCATTTCCAAAGGCAGGAAAGTCAATAGATTTCACACATTTAAAAAAATCAAGAAATAGCAAGATAAGAAATGACTACAATTCTCTCAGAGTATCCTCTGAGGAAGGTATGGGGCATGGGGGTAGGGAGGACTGAGGAAGATGATTTTGCTTTTTATTATAAAACTTTTGTGTACTCTCTGATCTTTTAAAACTAAATACATGCATTATCTTAGGGATTCATGATTTTTGTAATCTCTGGAAATATTGTGCAAAAATCTATTTGAATATTGCCGCTTAAAATTTTTTCTATTTTTTTCCGTCTGGAACTCCTATTAGACATATGTTGGATTCTCATCTTTTAAGATTTTAACATCTCTTTCCTATTTTCTTTTTTTAAAAATTTACATATATAAATATAAATACAAATATATATATAAATATATATATATATATGTGTGTGTGTGTATATATATATAAAAAAATAAATGATGGGGTCTTGCTCTGTTGCCTGGGCTGGAGTGCAGTGGCATGATCACAGCTCAATGAAGCTTCCAATTTCTAGGCTCAAGCAATTCTCTTGCCTCAGTCTCCCAAGTAGTTGGGACTGCAGACTCATGCCACTATGCTCAACATCTTTCCTATTTTCAATTTCTTCCTCCATTTTGTTATATTCTTTTAAATTTTTACTATCTAGCTTCTAGGTTGTCAATTCTCTCTCTCCCTGTTTTATTTTTTGAGATGAAGTGTTGCTCTGTCGCCAGGTTGTAGTGCAGGGGCGCGATCTCAGTTCACTGCCACCTCCGCCCCCCACGTTCAAGCAATTCTCCTGCCTCAGCCTCCCGAGTAGCTGGGACTACAGACGCCCAGCTAATTTTTGTATGTTTAGTAGAGACAGGGCTTTACCATGATGGCCAGGATGGTCTTGATCTCCTGACCTTGTGATCCGCCCACCTCGGCCCCTCAAAGTGTTGGGATTACAGGCCTGAGAATATAATTTTCTCTTTATCAATGTGTGTAATACTTAGCATGTCCACTGAGTTAATTTTGATGAATATATAAAAATTCTATTTAGTCCTTTAAATCATATGCATTTTTTATGGCCTATTTTTTTATTTCTCATGTTTTCAATTTATTTCTTATACCACTATTTTTTTTTTTTTTGAGACGGAGTCTTGCTCTGTCGCCCACGCTGGAGTGCAGTGGCGCAATCTCGGCTCACTGCAAGCTCCGCCTCCCGGGTTCACGCCATTCTCCTGCCTCAGCCTACCGAGTAGCTGGGACTACAGGCGCCCGCCACTGCGCCCGGCTAATTTTTTCTATTTTTAGTAGAGACGGGGTTTCACCATGGTCTCGATCTCCTGACCTTGTGATCCGCCCGCCTCGGCCTCCCAAAGTGCTGGGATTACAGGCGTATACCACTATTTTAAAACCTACTTTATCTTCTCTATCCTGAAGTCCTAATATCTGAAGTTCGTGAGAGTCTAATCCTATAGTGAGTTATTAGAGCCGGTTTCCGACTTGCTTAAAGTCAGAAACTTTTGAACTAGATAATGGATAGGACACATCAGAAGAGAAGGTTTTGTGAAGAGGTGAGGAAGGTGACAAGTTCACTTTTAGGCATTACTCAGCATGACTTGGAAGAGCTATTGATGCATCAAAGTGAGTCAATGGAAAGAGGTCTGAATCCAGGTTTTATTTTTTCCTTAAAAAAAAAAAAAAAAAAAAAAAAAAAAAGAACTAGTCTTCTAAAGTCTAAGATATTTACTTAAGCTGTTAGGCAACCAGCAGGTATTTATAGAGTGCCCATGCAAACTCAAATCTCTGCTCTTATGGGAAAAATAATTAGAAGAAAAATTAGACCTTTTAACATTCTATGGCTAAATTTCCCTCTTCTTCTTCTTTTTTTTTTTTTTTTTTTTGAGACGGAGTCTGGCTCTGTCGCCCGGGCTGGAGTGCAGTGGCCGGATCTCAGCTCACTGCAAGCTCCGCCCCCCGGGTTCCCACCATTCTCCTGACTCAGCCTCCCGAGTAGCTGGGACTACAGGCGCCGCCACCACGCCCGGCTAGTTTTTTGTATTTTTTTTAGTAGAGACGGGGTTTCACCGTGTTCGCCAGGATGGTCTCGATCTCCTAACCTCGTGATCCGCCCGTCTCGGCCTCCCAAAGTGCTGGGATTACAGGCTTGAGCCACCGCGCCCGGCCTAAATTTCCCTCTTCTGAGCTTTGAAAAATTTTTGCACGTTGGTTGTTTAAAGATCACAATAATCCACGGTCTTCTTTCAGAATATAGTGAACATTATTGTGAGGTTCAACATTATTTGCAGAAGAGTTTTTTACTTTCCACCTTGAAACATTTTTTTCTTTGAAAAGTAAGTTCACGAATATGGGCAAATATGCTCAGTAGAGACTTATTATGGATTCAGAGTTTGTGTTAATGTTATTGTGGCTCAGAGCCACAAAGATGCACAAACATCTCTATAAACACTAACATGGGTATAAATGAAAACTGTATACCTTTAATCACATAATACATATTCCAGAACAGGTATTATTCAATGGAGTTCTCATATAAAATAAAAATTTTTCTTGTAAATTAAAAAGGTAATTATTCCATTATTTAGATGTATCGAGAGTCTGCATGGGCTATCTTCAAGTATAGTGTGTATCACCTGAACTGTCAATACATGCTGTAGTTTATACACACTTAACAATTCAGTAATGTATGCCAGGGTATAACTGAGTCCTAATGGTGTCAAAAGCTGGATTATTCTAGAACTAGACATTAGTTTGGGAATACAGACAGCAAATGGCCAGATGGCCCTGCAGTAAACTGTTGAAGGCCATTTAAAACCAATCCATGTGTAGATGTATTTCAACAGAGAATTATACGCAACAAATCGATGAGATACTAAAAATTGTGTTACGATATCTTTGTTAAGCCAGAAATAACATTCCAATTTTATAGGACTCGAACTAAAGCAAATCTTATTCTTTACTTCCCTGTGTAAATAAATGAGCAAAACCAACTCTGTTGTCTAGCAGGTTTATGGCCCACAGTACGTGCTCACTATGCAGTTGCTGAATGAATGAATGCCTTGGTATGATGAAGTGGAAAAGGTTATGCATACACTAATCTCTCCTTTTCTGGGTCCTGAATGTTTCTGTATACTGCTGTGTGGTTTGGTAATTTGAGTATGTTTTATTTAGGTGGCTTGCATATGTGAAGTGGAAAGAGGTAAGGTTGGTTGAAGGGTAATTATTTCTTGATGGAAGAATATAAAAAGTATAAACAGATCAGCTATTGCTTAAGCAAACTCAGCTCTTCATTCCTGATCTACAATGCAAATGGTATACAAAATAAGGTTTCATTAAAGAGTGACTGTCACATCAACAGGAAAGAGAATGAAGACCTGCTATGCAGTATTATTAGATATATTGAATTTGTTGTCACTAAGATCAACAAAATACTGCTTTGAAGGACTACACACTGTGACATAGAAATTGCTTTGCTACATAGAACACTCCTTTGATATAAATTTTTTTTCATTTTATTGTAATGGGGTTATACTTCCAGAAGAAATGAATATCAATTTATTGATGACTTGGACTACCATTTAAAGAGTAATACACCAATTAGAAAGCATCTGTGATAACTAACAATCTATTTTGAAAGAAAAAAAATTAGAATCTTTCTATTACATGATATCCCCATCACATGAAATAACTTCATTATCGTAGGATGTGGAATGGGACTTTTCCTATCATCTTGGTATTTCAGTTGAGGCTCTAATGCTGAGGATTAATACCTACAAACACTAAACAGAGGTGCCAGGCACACCTCTGCAGGACTTGCTAAAGACAGAAATATTATCTGTAAAATATTCTTACCCCATCACTCTCTAAGAGCCTATATAAGAAAAGGGTAGAGACTGGGATGCCTGCCAGGAGAGGGGCTGGCATCTCTTTCCCCAAGCTGGATGGCTGCCAAACTGCCGAAACTCAACACCTGCCTCCTTCCACTCCTAGAACAGAGCACAGAATTCTTGAGAGAACCTACTGCATGCTTCCTAAAATATAGGGCATAGATCATGGTGATGGCCCTGATTTGAGATTCTGAAGCTAGGAGACTGACCGAAGTTGTCAACATGGCATGTCAAGGAGAAAGACAAGCAATGGAATTAGTGTCTATTTTTACCATTTGTAAGGAAGAAGACGACTGATGTGTTTTCCTCTGGGTCTAGTGGTGCGGGGAGGGAGCTAGGCTTACACAGTATTGAAAGGACCATGTTTTAAGAAAACTGGGCCTGTAAGGCAAGGTACATGCAAGTGGGGTATGATCTGAGAAAAGGAGGTGATTAGAAGTCACCCAGACAGGGTTTCATCCATGACAGACGTACTACCTCTGTGTATGAGGTCTCCACAGGTGTGTCTCAAAAGAACATAACTAAGTGCCATACAAAAGACCCAACCAAAGGCATCTGATACCTAAGAGAGGCCCTCAAACAGCACCAGCTATGTAACTAGCTTACTCCCCTTTTCTCTCATCCCTCCTCCCAGTCTAGTCCCTACTTTAGAATCCTGAAGGAGAGGGGAGAAGGCATGAACAGATGTGTAAGTAACTGATCTGTTGAACAGGTTGGACTTTATAGGGTATAATGAGGGAGCAGTTTTAGTTTCCCTTCCACCATTGCCTTCAATCACACTCTCAGATCATCTTCTTGTGGGTGACAACATGGGAAGACACTATGGCTTTCTGGCTTGTGGCTAATTTCTTCTGGTACTGTTAGCATGTTTTTCTCCTTCCTACATTATAATCTAAGGTTAGAAGAGGCCTTTTCAAGCACCGTGCTAAAGGTAGAAACCACAAAAGAAAAGAATGGACTTGGTTGGGAGCGGTAGCTCATGCCTATAATTCCAGCACTTTGGGAGGCCAAGGCAGGTGGATCAACTGAGGTCAGGAGTTTGAGACTAGCTTGGCTAACATGGTGAAACCCCGTCTCTACCAAAAATACAAAAAATTAGCCAGGCATGGTGGCACACACCTGTAATCCCAGCTACTTGGGAGGCTGAAGCAGGAGAATTGCTTGAACCCAGGAGGCGGAGGTTGCAGTGAGCTGAGACTGCACCACTGCATTCCAGTCTGGGTGACAGAGCAAAACTCCGTCTCAAAAAAAAAAAGAATGGACTCATCTGTGTAAAATGAAATAATATATCACAAATTTCATAAATACAACTGAAAGACAACCCACAAAACTGTAAGAAATATTTGTAACATACACAACAGAGTTAATCAGTTAACTCTAGGAAATCAGTGGGGGCTCACTGTCAGATTCAATTAGCTCCCTCTACTAGATGACCTAGTAGCTGTGTGACTTCAGGTGATTCACTTAACATCTCCGGGCTTCAGTTTCCTTTTCTAAAAAGGGGGATATAATACCATTACTGACATTAGTGGGTTGTGGGGAGGATTAAATAAGCTAATTTATGTAAAGCACTTAGCACAGCATCCAGGCAAGAGTATGTACTCAAATAAACCTCAGCCTTTTATCCTCATTACCATCATCAAATCTCCAAGTGGCAAGTGATGGTAGTAAAAATTGATTTGTAACCATTCTTCCCCTATTTTGTCTGTATTAGCATAGTTTTCCAGAATAAGCATGTGTTACTTTGGTAGGGAAGATACACAAACTATTTCAATTTAAAAATAAGAATAAAGTCATTTGTGAGCCTCTGCCAACGTTACAAAGTAGAGAAAAGCAGCTGCAGTTTCTTACTTGGGCTATAGATGATCCTCCTGTTCAATTTGTTGTACATAATGTCCCTGTGCTATTGGATAGGCAAGGTGGTTCTCCTCCAATGGAGGCAAGAGCCATCTGGTCATTCATTGATAGAAATAAATATCTGATTACCAATTACGTTTCCACTGATCAGTATATACACATACAAGAAACGCAAAAGATACAAGGGCCTTAGAAAACAGTCACAGGAATAGAATCAAACATTTTGTATCACAGCATTGTATTATGTTGTCACATCGGGTTTTACTTGTTTATCATATCACCTCATTTACCCTAATGAAAAATTACTCCTCGGACTCAGTTTCCTTTACTGGCTTCACCATTCATTCTGGGCACAATTTTATAAAAATAAGGCAAATGGAAAGATACTGATGTCACTGTCAGATGAAGCAAAACCACATGAGAGGCCCTGGCTCTGGTGCTCATTTAGGTTAGGTTGAAGTAAGAGGGAAGAAGTTCTGGGATGTATGTGTCACAGTATTTGAAATGGCTGCCTTCCGCAAACAAGCTCAATTTACAAGAGAAGCACACATAAGGTAGAGGAGGGTTTCAAGTTTTAAACTATGTTACTAAGTACACATTTGGTTCTAAACTTTAAAGCAGCGCTGAATTGCATTTGGATAGAGTTATAGCATTGCTTTAAACACACACGCACACCCAGAGACACACACCATGGAGGTAATCCAGTTACTCCTGCAGCACAGATGTGCACAAGAATGCTCTAAGTGATTAAGATAGGGCTTTAAAGTTAGTTAATTAGAAACATCTCTTTTTCTATGATCAACACTGATATCAGCTTGAGTTCTGGTTGGTGGAACTTAAATTTCAATCTAGATTTAAATGTTAAGATGCACTTTGGACTTGCTCTTGTGCTGTAGAATTGGCTTAGCGTGGGGGCCATCAGTATGTAAACTCCTTCGATCAGTAACAGTTTTAAAAGCAGAATTCTGTTTACCCCATATTATTAAACAGAGCTTCTTGTAAACAGCACTTATCCTTCCTTGGAAGGAAGGATAACAAAAGTCATAAATGTAATATTATAAAACCTATTTTGATAGAAAAGAAATCACTCGTCATTAACAAAGCAACCACACCACTCTGCTCTGATTACTGGCATGATCCTTTCTAGAAAGACCATAGGACTGTTGAGAGGGTAAAGTATAACGACGTATAGGAAAGTGTTCAGTATAGTGGTTGGCACAAACACTTGCTTAACAAAGTTGAGTGTTGCAAAATGAAGGTTATTGCCAGAGAAAGTGAACCTAGAGAGTTATAACAAACATGTACTTATTTTTATAAGTCCAAATTTTATTTTCACAAGACTTAAATATCAAACTCTCAACCTATAGATGTTATATTGGAAAAATATTTCTGCTACTGGAGATTTTTAAAGTTACAGTCACATTAAAGTCGCAAAGGACAAACGAGGCTGCTTCCAACTGGCCTTACATTCCCTGACCCAAGCTACATGCAAGAGAACACAAGGTCACTTCTGGCCTCCTGGAGCCATGGTGATGAGACCATGCTTCCACCAATGAGCAGAACAATCCAATTTCCCTGAATTACTAAAGAATGGATCAATTAGGTCATCTTCTAACAAAATATATATTGTTCTACTGGAAAACAATACGGATATACTCTTTGAAAGAGAGATACGTGATCATTCCTGTCTGCTAGGATTAATGAATCTGTCGGTGTTACTGGCAAAGAAACCTGTGTGCAAAAGAATGGCCTTTTCATTTTTGTTTTATTTGTAGTTTGCTCACAACACTAGAGAGGTTGGTAACTACGCCAGTTAAATTTCCCTCTCACTAAGGTGGTCACATACGTCTGAGAAACAGGACTGGGAGGGGATTTGTAGGGTGTCTGTGTAAAAATTCATCAGTAGGAGAGTGAGAGTAGCAAAATACCTTTAGAATCAAATTGCCCTGGACTCAAATTTCAGGGTCACCATCTAATAGGTAAGTAACCCTGGGCCAATACGATAACCTAGCTGAGCCTTTTGTTTTTCACTTATCAAATAAGAACAAGCTCCTAAGGATGTTTTAAGGATTAGTTGAAATGGTGTATGGCTAACTAATGCATCCCTTATTTGAGGGAGCTTATGCCTCAATAAATTCATTTCACACTGAGACTAACTTCCCCAGAAGGACAACATACCTGCTTAGCCTAGACAAAGTGCTCGCTGATGTTTTGGGTTATCATTATTAGAAGGAGATTCCTGGAAAAGTACCAGAATTGGTTGATGAATTTATATATTTTCTTGTATTTATTTTTACGTCTGCTCTAAATAGCCCCACTGAATTTCTCACCTTGCACTGGTGGCTACTGCTCATGGTAGCGGTCTAAAAACCTTCCAGACACCTGAGTAGTGAGGATGGCAAACAACAATGATGACAACCACCACCCCCCTTCCCTTGTAATTTGTTCTCTTTTTCCATTATTTCTGATTGGTGTAGTTGCACTAAGAACTCAAAGAAAATCATGAATAAATAGGAAAGATTTGGTTGAGGAATATTATTCAAATTGGTTAAGTGCAGATTCTTGAGAACTGACTTTAAAAAAACATGCTAGCAAATCTCAGGGAGGGGAGAAAAGAACACGAAAAAATCCATAACTAGACGCCAGAATCAAAATTTTCATTCTTAAGACTGCTTTCCTCTTTTTCACTTTCTCTTAGTCAAAACACTGTCAAGTCATAACTTATACAAAGAGTACTGAAAAGCTTTCAGATAGGTAGACATTATCTTCCTATTGTGTTGTTATAATTACATTGTGTTAAAGGTTCAATTCTATAACCTGTATATAATTATACAGGATAGTGTGAATGAGTGTGTGTGTGTGTGTACACATCTGCATTCATTTGCATTTTTCTAGAAAGGAGTTCATAGATTTCACTTAATTTCTAAAGAGATTCATGACATTCCTATGAGGTTGAGAAGAATTCATTCATTCCATGAATATATTTGTACATACTTTTAGGTATTATGGTAAGCAAAGGAACACATGGAGGACAGTGCTTGGCCTTTGCAGTTTAGAGTGTAGCAAATGATTTGAATAAGGGGGTTGCAGTGAGGTGAAAGTATTAATCTTACCACCTTATGAATTACTCTTCTCTCCTAATTCTACCCTACCCCATCTAAATCTTCTTCCCCAGTCCCACGATCTCCTTGGGACAAATTCTCCATATTAAGCACTATTAATATAGTGCTTAATAATCAGCTTCACTGATGTTGTTCAAGTAACCTGCAGTGGCGTCTCTACTTTATCCTGAAAGGTTCAGTTCAATGTCTACCTTCCCTAAGACACTTTTTCTGAAACTCTTGAATATTGTTGACTACTTAACAACCATGACTGTTGATTCCATGTACCTTTGTTTTTTTTTCCCAATTAAAAGTAAGCTCTAGGAAGCAGGAATCATGTCTTACATATAATATTTTTGTTTGTGTTTCTGCCTAGCTTGGGCCTACTCTAAATGATTGTTTCCTGCTAAAGAAGATGAATAGACTTATGGCTAGTTCTCTAACCTAGATTCAAATGAAGGAAGAAGGAAGCCTTCTTAAAAGGACATTTTAAAAAAGAAGATGTTGAGAGTGTAGAGGAAAATAGATGACAAGAGAAGAGTCAGTAAAATAATGTGCCGAGAGAGACAGGGAGAAAGATATGCAATTTTGAAAGTATACGAGAGGTGCTAGGCTCTCCATGGAGGTGATTACAGAGACACTATGAAACTCTAGGAGCGTTCTCAGACCTGCGGAGGGAGGCACAATGCTGTTAATAATTGCAATCAGAAAAGAAACCTCATGGAACTTGTTCATTTCTGTGAACGAAGCTGTAGCCAAGCTAAGACGCACGCTGTCTTCCTACGGCATGAATCTTAGTGTGAGATGGAGCTTGCCAACTCATAAAATGTACCCACTTCTGTTCATTCGAGTGGGAACAAACGTTCCTGCCAGACAAAGCTCATAATGCTAATGGATCTTACTGTAGTTGCACATCAGAAGTTTTAAAATACTGGGGAATTTGAAGATATGATTGATGCCTAGAACCTATTTCCAAAGACTGATTCACAATTGATCTGGGATGGGGTCTGAGAACTGTTATTTTTTTTATACCAGGTAGTTCTAGGTTGTCACCAGAATTGAAAACTACTCTAACTGCCATCTAGGAAGAAAATTCAATGGCTTGGGTGTAATGGCAGGATACCCTTTTGGTACTAATCCCTTTCAAAAGTGAAGGCCATAACCTTAGAAGAGAAAATTGGATATAAAGAGCAAACAGGTGGCTACCTAGACAGTGCTAAGAGTTGCTTTTGTAGACTCGAACAAGAAAAAATACACAGAGAAAGTGTTTTTCATGAAGCCAGGAAAGAATGTCCCTAATTTGCCAACATCACCAAGAAGCTTTTAAACTGAATTTTGGAAGGAAGAGAGGGAGAAAAATATTCAGATACAATCATAAAACCTGAAACCATGGAGGATAAAATAAAGCAGCAAGTGGTAAAAGTGCCCAAAGAATTTTAGGAAAAAATTAAAGGGAAGCCAGTAGTGATGAAAATTTTGAGCCTAAGTCTGTACATCAAAGTTTGAACAAGAAGCTAATTTACTCTGGAATTTTTATGCAGTTTATGAAATTTTTATGCTTTTAGGGGGTATGATTACTTCTTCTTTTTTTTTCTTGAGACAGAATCTCACTCTGTTGCCCAGGCTGGAGTCAGTGGCGCGATGTCGGCTCACTGCAACCTCTGCCTCACGGGTTAAGTGAGTCTCCTGCCTCAGCCTCCCGAGTAGCTGGGACTATAGGCATGTGCCACACGTTTAGGAGTGTGGCTAAAAAAATTAGCACCAGGTAATTTTTTTGTATTTTTAGTAGTGATGGGGTTTCACCACACTGGCCAGGCTGGTCTCAAATTCCTGACCTCATGATCTGCCCACCTCAGCCTCCCAAAGTGCTGGGATTACAGGCATGAGCCACCACTCCCAGCCCTGGGGTATGATTATTTTTAAGATGTTGCAAGGCAATGAGAGATAGGAAGCACTGTGATGATTAAAAGTGCAAGCTTTGGAATGTGACAGTTCTGGGTTCAAATCCCAACCTTATCACTTACTAATGGTATAGCTTTTGGTAAGCTACTTAACTTCCCCAAGCCTCAGTTTCCTCATAGGCAAAATGAGAAGAATTATCTCTACATCATAGGAATTACCATAAGCATTAATATAGTTAGTACCAAATCAACTCGAAGATGTTAATAATCCAGCACCGAATGTGGAACATAGTCTTTACTTAATAAATACTTGCTTTTGAATAGTAGTGCTATTGTTAAGAATAAACCCTAGCCAAAATGAAAACTTTGTTCCAAAGGATAAAAGATTTGCTCAAAAGAAAGAGCCATGTACATCATGAAAATCATAGTATCTGTCTTGCAGATTATAAACCCAAGGCATTTTGGGAAAAAGAGAGAAAGTGGTGGTGATATTTGCTAGAAAATGCACTCCAGACTACCAGGCCAGGTAGAGGATGTGGTTTGGTAACAGATATTGCAAAACTGGAGGAGAAGTCCATAAAGTGGTGGTGGGGGACTTCAACCATGAGGACACCATCTGGAAGTGTTGCTTGGCAAAAACACAACATTGGATAAATTCTTGACTTACTTTCTTAAGAGTTTAAGCTCAAAGAAGGCAGATGATGCAAGTAGAGAAACTACTTTTCTGGACTTAAATCAGACAAACTGGGATAAAGGGTGAGTGCAGGATGTGGAAATGATCAGGAACTTGAAAGAAAAGTGGCCACTTAGCATTGTGAAACTCAAGAGGGGAAAAAATAGGGACTAGATAGAATTTGGTATATGTTTAGATTATAGAAAAATTTCAAAAACATGAGACAGAAGGTAACTATTATCCCACGGAAAAGATGATGTGAAAAGTACAAAAAATACTTTGGCTTATAAAATAATGGCTACTTCCAAAGAAATACTAAAAGAAAAACAAACACTATTCTACCGTACACTTTCAACACTTCTGACACCAAATGTGTTTTTTCTCCACAATGACCAATTCTCTAACACCAACACGGTATTCTACAATTCAGTTTAATTCTGAGACTACATACTGGAGTTAAGGGTTAAGTACTACAAGAGTGCCCCACTTTAGATGCCAAGTCTGAGCCTTAAATACTTCTGACAAACAGCTATAAATTGGTGCTCCCACAACGCCTCTTTGGGTTTGATAATTTGCTAGAACAGCTCACAGAACTCAGGAAAACAGTTTACTTACTGGTTTATTGTAAAAGGATACATCTCAGGAGCAGCCCAACGGAAGAGATGTATAGGACAAACCACAGGGAAAGGGGCATGGAGCGTCTATGCCCTCTCCAGCAGCATCCCCCTCCCAACACCTTCATGTGCTCATCAACCTGAAAGCTTTCCAAACCCTGTCCTTCTGGGTTTATACGGAGGTTCCATTATGTAGGCATGACTGATTACATCATTGGCCATTGCTGACTGAACTCAACCTCCATCCAGTCCCTCTTTCTTATCAGAAGGTCTGAGCGTGGGTGGGGCCAAAAATTCCAACCCTCTAATCACATGGTTGGTCCCCCTGGCAAGCAGCCCAGCCCCTCCTCCTTAGGGGCTTTCCAAAAGTCACGCAGGCACAAACCTAAACTCAGGTGTGGTTGAAAGACTCTCTATGAACAACAAAAAACACTCCTTTCAACTTTATAGCTCCTATCACTCAGGAAACTCCATGCATTTTAGGAACTCTGTATCAGGAACCTGAGGCAAAGATCAAATATGTATTTCTTATTATATCATTGTATCACAAACACACAAGAAAGCAGTGGCGTCACATGGGACGAGTGGATGCAGCAATGTGGATGCAGAACAAAACTGAGAAGAGTCAAGTTTTCGAATATCCAGGATTCTTACACTGTCAAGGAGTCCCCTTGTTCTCTGCTGTTTGTTCTCTGTTTGAGGAGAACAAACTAGGGTGAATGGGTATAAGTGAGGGAATAACATTTTGGAGGTAAAACGTATGAACAATCAGAGCCAATGACCACTAAGATACCTGCTAATACAAAATTCTAGCATAATTTTTTTAGATCTCTAGGTTAGATCAGAGTCCTGGACATAGTAATGAAAGCCTAGCTTCCAGGCTTAATACCCACCAGCAGGAAAGCTAGGTGTTTCATCCATGTGTACACACACCACCACACATTCCTCTCGCACTTGTTATTATTTGTCTGCCTGCTATCCCAGCCTTTATGCCATAGGGATGATTCTATCCTGTTCACTTTTGTACTGCAACACCTAGCACTAATCCTGGCACTGAAACATTTAGTCATTTGCTTTATATTGGAATTTAGACACGTTAGTGGCCTGTGTCTAAGGCTTCATTCAAAAAATGAGATTACAAGAGAATGAGAGATGGAGGGTTTCCGGTTACCACAACTTGGATTTACAATCCATCTCTAGTTTACTTTCTCAGGATATTCCATTTGAAAATGAAAAAAAAAAATCTTAGTTTTTAAACTGAATTTGCCGATGTTCCTCCTTCCACTTTACTAAAAGTATCACAGTATATACGTTTCATTCTTGAGTGGAGTTCAATTAAAGTCAATGTCAGTCTGAAAATTTCTCCATCTCCTTCAAATTACCTGGTGCCTGATCTCTTGTTTTATTTTGTCATGTTTTATCTTGTTTTAAGGAGTGGAGGGTTGGGAACGAACCCTTTAGTGACAGCCTGAAACACATTAAATTTTCTCAAGGTTTAGTCTCTCAGGCAGATTCCCAACACTCATGGACAAGAAAACTTATCCATCCTGATGTATTGTTTAGCCATATCCTCTCGTAATCTGAGAAAACAGATAGCATGGCAACTAATATAGTTTAGAAATTTGTCCCTGCCCAAATCTCATGTTGAATTGTAATCCCAAATGCTGGAGGTAGAGCCCGGTGGAAGGTGTTTGGGTTATGGGGGCGAATCTGTCATGGCCTGGTGCTGTCTTTGTGATAATGTGTTCTTGTCAGACTTGGTCATTTAAAAGTGTGTGTCAACTCCCCTGCCCTCTTCTTCCTGCTTCAGTCATGTAGGATGTGCCTGCTTCCCCTTCTACTTCCGCCATGATTGTAAGTTTCCTGAGGCCTCCCCAGCCATGCTTCCTGTACAGCCTATGGAACCATGAGCCAACGAAACCTCTTTTCTTGATAAACTACCCAGTCACAGGTAGTTCTTTAGAGCAATGCAAAAATGAACTAATAGAGTAACCTTCAACAGAAATGTTTTTTAAGCTCAAGTATAACAAAAATATTGTACTCTTCTTAAAAACAAGCATGAGATATTGCTCATTTCCTTATTCAACAGGCTATATGCTTTGAAAAATCATTATATTTTTAATCAGTGTTACAATTTAAATTTTTATAAAAAGACCATAGCTATTTTATAAAAGTAACTATCATCACAGAATCTATATGTCAAATGTAAAAAAAAAATGGCTATCAATTCACAAAGGAATTTAACATTTGATAGACGTAGAACCTTTGAGGCATACATCTGTCAAGTTTCAAACAGTCAAATAATAATGGTGTAAGCAAAAGAAAAGTTTAAACATTTTTTCCATTTCAACAGTTCTGAGAACAGAACTGGCTTATAATCTAGTTAGAAATACACCTCAAAAAATGAAATATCACATCAATTTAGTTAGAGCATATTTACTCTGAAAATTCAGGTCCTTTCCCATCCTTTTAGGCTTTTTCAATGTAGTGTTGCTAGATGAAGCTACAAAGAAATGGGCATTTGAAAGCAAACAGGGCACCCTAAATCGCCTATCCATTCCTTATTTCACTGTATCTTTCTATTAAACTAATCCCAGGATACCAGAGCATGTAATTTCCTGGTTGGTGGAAATCCCTCTAATCAGGATATTTAGAATTGATGTCTCCTTTAACTGGGCTCCTTTTGTACTGTATACAATACAGAGGGAAATGCTATCATAACACTTCAATAGTTAACTGACTTTATGAGAAAAATAGTTCCAAATGTTTCCTAAAACCTTCCAAACCGCACCAAAGACCATTATTGTAATATTATGTTTCCCTATTGCCTCCATTATTTAAGCTTGCCTCTCTTGAAATGATACTTGGATGAGAAAGTTAGGTTTATATAATGTATAAATTGTTTCCAAAGGAAAAGCCTTGGCTGCATAATTATTATATATGTAGAGATGCCAGATAATTTATTTTCAATGGCTCTTCTTTATTAATTGACAAAAGAATATATTTAAAGCTTTTGGTTACTGAAGGTTTTGGACAGAACTAATATTTTTTGTCTCTAAACTAAGCTATCTAAGTAGGCTTTGTGTAATTCTATTAAATTTAACACTGAACACAAACAAGATTACATATCATATTACATTTAAAAACACTTCCTTATTATCTGTGTGTCTGTAACACCATGTTGTACACCTTAAATAGATACGATAAAATTTATTTTTTTAAAAAGAAGGTATCTACATTTTTGGTACCATATCCATAATCCATATACACTGTGAATCATTAAAGTCCATTTACAGTAACATTATATTTTAGAGAGTCCAATTTCAAAAAGAACCTTAATGGCAGGTTGGCATTGGATTCACTCCTATGGCGCTCCTGTTGCAACTTTAAGTGTCTCATTTCAAGTGCTTTTGCAACAGGATTTTTTTTTGGGAGGGTAATCAAAGGTAGTATGTTCAATAAATAGCCTAAAGATGGAAACAGCCCAAATGTCCCTTCATAGATAAATTAATAAACCAATTGTGGCATATACATACAATAGATTATTCAGCCATAAAAAGGAATGAACTAGTGCTACATGCTAAAATATGAATGAACCTTGAAAAATTATGCTAAGGCAAAGAAACAAGATACAAACAGTCACATATTTTATGATTCAATTTATATGAATACATAAATCCAAGTATACATAAATCCAAGGAGATAGAACACAGATTGATGGTTGTCGGGGATGGGGAGAAGTAGGAATGAGGAGAAACTACTTAATAGGTAAGCAGTATTCCTTTGGAGTGATGGAAACGTTTTAGAACTAAATAGAAATGGTGCTTGAACAACGATGTGAATGAACTACACGCCACTGAATTCTTTACCTTAAAATGGTTAAATTTTATACGATGTGGATTTCACTTCAGTACATTTTTGTACAACAAGTAAGTGGGAAATATTTTACTGTCCACCCATAATTAGATGTCATTTAGTGCTGACTAAGAACATGCATGAATTTCATGTGCTGTAGTCTCCATCAACCCTCACCCAATGCCAGCTTGTCTCCAGACTTGGAAGGAGGGATGTACACCCTAAGCAGAGGGACCTAGGGGTGGCAGCTCATGAGCACATGTATCACAAAAGCCAGAGGAGACGCTGAAGGCCATGGGGGCAGGGACAGAAAACAAACGAATAAATAACAGAACAGACCACTCTGTTCTGTTTTGAAACTGAAATAATAATCCTTCTTAAATGTGATGTAAAATATTCTACAAAGAAATATCTTTCAGATAATTATCTCAAAATATAGTATAATATCAATGCCTAAGAAAAACGATTTTCTACTTTATGATAAAACTCTTTAGCTATATGTAATACATGCAGGCAGAAAAAGAAAAAGGACTCTGGAATTCTAGAATTTGAGAAAATGGATATAAAAAGCTCTTCATAACAACTCAGTAGTACAATCTCATTAAAACTTTTTGCAATATAGCATTTCAATAGCTAGACGATTACAGGAGAAAAATAATTGCACTGGTTCCATTTTAGAAAGAAGGTAGACATGAAATTTACAAGCACTTGGTTCAAATCTCAGCTCTGCCACTTATTGTTTGACTTTGGCCAAAATATCAATCTCTCTGAGCCTCTATGTCTTCACCAACAGAAGGCTGGTAATAATGCTTACAATTTTATGAATTAAATTATAATGGCTATGCCTGGCACATGGCAAATGCTCAAGAAATGTTTTTCCTTAACTCCACTTGCCTCTTTTCCCTGATAAAAAAATATTTATTCATAATCATTCATTGTTGTGAATATCCATATAAAATCAATAACCAAGAATGTTTTTCCTGTGTTGAGTGTCTTGATTAAGTTGTACATACTTTGACTTACTTCAGTGTTTGAGACATAAAAACATGTAACATATATATTACATATACATTACATATACATATATTACATACATATGTAATATATATGTTTGTCTCATATCTTAATGACAGTTCTAAAAAAGTTTTGCTTTTTGAACTGTTGAAAAACAATGATATAATTCTCTCTATCCCTGTAGAATCTTCAAAAGACATGAGAAAAAATGCAGTTTCCTTTTAAACAATTTGTTCATTATTGAGTACTTTCTCAAAAACAAGAAGCAACTACCGTATACCCAATATTGTATGCAATAAAACACTCCAAAATAACTCGGAGATTTGTTCCTGTTGTCTGAGGAGCTTACAATGTGAGTA
Source organism: Macaca thibetana thibetana (assembly GCF_024542745.1). Lineage (NCBI taxonomy): Eukaryota > Metazoa > Chordata > Mammalia > Primates > Cercopithecidae > Macaca > Macaca thibetana. The sequence continues at coordinate 98,929,003 of NC_065589.1, read as the reverse complement.
GGAGAGGGGAATAACAACAATAGCAGCAATCGTAAAATCTTGTGAAACAAAATCTTATTTTTTTTCCTGTGGACTTACCACATACACAGTCTTAAATTGATGTTGTATATGAAATGGAATGTGGATTCTACCCCTCAATAGAAATTAAATTTAAATTTAAGATTAAAATTAAGGGGTGGCATGTGTATTTTACGTTATTTTATGAAGAAGCATGAAATAGTTTATGTAATATTAAACACAACATGTAGAAGAACCTTTGCTTTTTCCTACTTTCTGTCAGAAAAAAACATCCTTTTTGCTGGCCTTTCATGTACATTTTGTGACTCTGGTGACTACACAACTGAGATTTTATACCAACTATAGAATTTGAGACCTGCCAGGGACCAGGGAAATTATTTAGTTTTACCCTATTTTTCAGGTGTGGAGTCAAAGGTCTAGAAAGCACCTTTTCTCAAAGTGTGCTCTCGAAAAAACTTCTTCAGGATTTTAATAAGTATTCTATTTAAAAAAAATTCTTCCCTTAAATAAGCTTTAGACATACTACCTTAAATGAAATTTGACAGGCTTACTTACTGCAGAATTCTCAAAGAATTGAATAAGCAAACGTGCTCTGTGAATATTCATTCACAGGGAGATAAAGAGAATGATGTGTCTCCCCCTCCTCCCCGCTCCTTTTATTAAAGAGGGCATTCCAGGGTACTACATGCATAGAACACATTTTAGGGAACACTGCTCTAGAAAATTTAACTCACAGATATGACCAAGTGAGCTCTGACTTTGTGAACGTTAGGATGAGAACCATGTCTTCTGGTTTCTAGGCGGGGGAGTTTTCTACTATAATTTACTGAAAACCCCCTGAAAGGATAAAAACAAGTTTGAGATTTCCTCCAAAATAAACAACTTTGGTGACCTATATTCTGTGGCAAATCCTTTATTTTGTTCAGTAATGAAAGATAAAAATGCATTTTCTGAGCAATATCCACAAATCGAATGTGCCATTCACTTAGGGTCCCTGGGAGTAATACCATCACTTTGATATCATCTCAAATCAGCACAACCTTTTCCTGACTTCTGTTCGAGTCACTCCTATTTTTAAGTAGAGGTTTACAGGGACCAGAAAGGCATAAGGGCAACAGTGAAAGCTGTACCATCCATCTTCAACACACTGACCAGCCCCGGCCTTGGCTTTCTTAAATTTCTTTCAACTGACACTGTTTCTTTTCAAAGGTGATCCAGTGGGCTGAAGGTTTAGGAACTCGTACACTGGAAATCGCTTGATAAAATGTCATTGAAGCTATTTGTATACTTGTGAAAAGCTATAGCCAGCTTGCTAAGAACCTACTCTACTTTAAGAAATATGTGTCACTTTGCCAGAGTAATAAAAACAGGGGATATGTATTCTCTGTTTTTAACAGCAAAGGGTCATGTAAGTAATGTGTCCCTTTGCTTCCATTGACTATCTTTTTCTTTAAATATTCCACAAAAGAAGGCAATGGAAGTTGACTTTAATACTTTTAAATTATCTTAAAAATTCAAAGCAGAAAATGCCCAGTAGTTTTAATTTTTATATGCTTGCTTGTAGAAGTGTGCATGAATATGAGCATGAGAGCAGACAATAAGATCTCTACCACTCTTGGCATACAATGAAACCTCATGACTATTGTTTTAAAGAAACTGTACCCTCATGATTGTCTTACTTTATTATCACTTGCTTCTGCTTGAGTTAACTTCTGCTTGACTCTGTTAATTTATTTCACCAGACCTACATCATCTTCTAAAAGAAGAAAAATGTTCAAAATTGTTTTTCTCTGTTTGCCCTACTTGGAGGTCTAGGACTCTAAGTTTGTTTTTTAAGGACATTCTTCTCTTGCCTACTGTGCACACGAAAGGGATCTATGCTGGTGAGCTATATATGTCACTAAGACCCTAAAAGTTCATGGCCGTGAAGATAAGAGGATCTTGCAGTAAGGTGTCAGAAAATCCAGTAACTGGAACGAAAGAAAAGAAACAGAAAGGAAGATGTGATGGAACAAAATAACAGTTTGTGAGGAAAGGAGCTTAAGTAGGTGAAAGTCTAGAATCCCAAGAGTGGGGGACTATAAAGGGAGACTTCAAAGAAAGAACTCAGTTATCAGATGATGAGAAGAACTCAAACCCAAATACTGACACACCTGTCAACAGAGAAAATGCAGGGCATGTCTATTAGACAAAGAGGTGGATTTACTGTCATTATTTTTTTCATTTTGCTTAAAGGAAGACACAGAAATAACTTCTCTCTTCTCTCTTCTACTCCAATTATACTGATATCACTGAAAATATTTTAGTATATTTTTGCATCTGTCTTCAGAATTTGTCCCATATTTCATTCATTCATTCATCCATTCACTCATTCATTCATTCACTATGTCTTTAAGGAAAATTTACTATGTCACATTGCGTGTCAGGCACTTTCATTGCACTTGAGAATTTCACAATCCTATATACTAAATACACTCAAAATTTCTAAACTTTGGGGTCAAGTGATTTTTAACACATAACCAGAAGTAAGAGTTCAAAGGAGGAAAACTGATAACCACGCTGAATAACAACATCTTGGGTCACAATAAGTAATAAAACTGACTTTTCTTTGCTGGTTCCTACATGATCGGGGAAGGAAATGTCCCAAAAATATTTTAAGAAATGGCATCACCACTGAAATCAGTGTAGTTTTATGAAAGCACTGTTTGAAGGTCAACCCTCTTCTGAGTGAATAATTCAAGGGAAAAATACTCAGTGAATATCTGTCACATACTAGTATCTGCAGTGCACAATACACTCTCAGGATCAATATGTATAAAGGGCAGCCTTTGCTGTTAGGAAACTTAAGTCCTAATAGAAAATAGTTATAGTTAATCATAATATAAGACAAACTTAAGCACCACATCTATTCTTACTATTGGCAAATCTCATTAAGTAGTCTGTTTCTGGCATTGTTCTGTGGATGCATTGATAAAATGTGTCCTGTGACTTCAAGGAACTCATACTCTTGTGAAGGCACAAAAAAAGTAAAAAACAAAATCTCCATGCTGTGTGTTGAGGGCCAGTTCAGGGCATGCTACAAGCTTGTAGGAGAGGAACAGGAGCCAGTCCAGGGGAAGCTTCTTAGAGGAGCTCTGAAAGAGAATGAGAGCAAGCCCTGGGATAGGAAGGGCACATTTCAGGCAGATGAGTGAATACAGGAATAGAGAGGAAGGTCTGTTTGGGGAGCTGGTGTAGTAAGGGCAGGATTTTACTATTTGTGTGTATATGTGGAGAGGGGACAAAAGCACTAGGAGAGAAGAGGAGACACTGCAGATAACTAGGTGCCAAGTCATGAAGGTCCCACAGGCCCTGATGTGGAGTCCAGCCTTTGTCAGGCTGGCAAAAATGCTACAGACAATTCTCTATGGGAGTTCCATGGAGGAATGACTTTCAGTTGGTGTGGGTTCTTCTTGTTTTAGGGGAACTTTTGACAGTATGATTGATATTTAACTTCAAGATAGGCAGGCCTGCTGGGTGCAGAGGGAAAAAACACAAAGGACTAGGCTGCATTTAGGCACAGAAACTAAAGATAGTAACTGGTAGGAAAGAAATGAGATAAAGCAAGAGATTATGGGCAGGCAGGCTAAGGGGCTAAAAGTTATTCCACTGTCAGTCAATTAAGAGAGCTTGAACCTGGAAGAACAGAAAACTAGTAGCATCACTGACAGGAAAAACAGAAAACAAACACAAAAATGACAAAAGCAGAGATAAGAAAGAGGAGAGGAATAAAAGCTCCTCTTAGAAAGAACAACGAAGGCTGGGTGTGGTGGTTCACACCCATCATCCCAGCACTTTGGGAGGCCGAGGTGGGCGGAGCTCAGGAGATTCAGACCATCCTGGTTAACATGGTGAAACCTTGTCTCTACTAAAAATACAAAAAAATGTAATCCCAGCTACTCCGGAGGCTGAGGCAGCAGAATGGCGTGAAGCCGGGAGGTGGAGCTTGCAGTGAGCCAAGACTGCACCACTGCACTCCAGCCTGGGTGACAGAGTGAGACTGTCTCAAAAAAAAAAAAGAACAATGAAGAGTTCAGTTGTGGTCTTGTCTCATGATTCATGACCACAGGTACTAGGATTGTAAGTACTGAAAATGTAATGCTAAGCTTACCACCTCCTTTCGATGTGTTTTGCATGCCTGCCAGTTTGTAGAAAAGGCCATCTATCCATTAAGAGATCTATTCAGAGCACCAAAGAGTTTCATAAAGGCTAATTTGGGTTATCAGCTTCCAGGCACAATCAACCCAAGCTAAGCCTTTTTATATCACCTGAGGAAGAAAGCATCTGTCCCCACAACCCTCCTCACAACACCTTTTTTTCCCCCTAAAGGGAAATATCTGAACACCATAGTCATTCATTTTGAAATGACCACAGTTTGAAGTAGTTAATTTATATACTGATCAGAGTCTTTACAGCAGACGAATATGTATATGTGTGAATTTGTGTGTGTGTGTGTGTGTGTGTTTAACCAAGTAGAGGTTAAACACATATATATGTGTTGGGAAATTTTCACCCAAAAAATATAAAACAAACAGGTCCTTTAAAAATATAGCTTAGGCCGGGCGTGATGGCTCACGCCTGTAATCCCAGCACTTTGGGAGGTCGAGGCGGGTGGATCACCAGGTCAGGAGTTCAAGACCAGCTTGGTCAAGATGGTGAAACTCTGTCTCTACTAAAAATACAAAAATTAGCCAGGCGTGGTGGTGGGTGCCTGTAATCCCACCCACTAGGGAGGCTGAGGCAGAGAATTCTTGAACCCGGGAGGCAGAGGTTGGAGTGAGCCGAGATCATGCCACTGCACTTGGTAAGTGTTGGTAAGGTAAACTCATGCCAACATCTTTTCACTGTCACTTTTGGCTAACTGACCAACAGTCCTAAATAATGTATTAAGTTATTAGTGAAGAGAAAAGCAAGTCATTTGAGAGAGGTTGCTTAAAATTAATTGAACTTGCCTTGATTTTTGTAGATGGTAAAAAGCCACATTTACGCAGCAATATCTGGAATTACGCTGCTTCAGAAAAAAGGAAAATGGCTGTGAAAACCTTAGTGTACCCTATGAGTTACATCTGTGAACCCAGCCACAGTATCATATCGGTTTTGTTAGAGCAGTGGTATTTGCTAAATTGGAGCAGGAGACAGGTTATTATTTTCCCCTCCTTTTTGGCTACTTAGATCAAAAGAAAGGTGTACACTTTATTTTTAATCCTATTACTTCACATGAGCTCAGACAGAACATCAAAGACAAGGTAGGCAGGTTTAACCATTAGCATCGACATATTCTAAAGTTGAAAATCTCTTCCAGATAGCTACCTCACTTTGAAACAGACCACATTTGTGTTGTTCAGAGTCAATATTACTCTCTACTGTATTTTAATTTTCACCATGCTTAAAAACACACACACACATATATATATATACACACACACACAAGAAATGTGATTTTGCCCTACAGCATGCGAGCATACTTTTGTGGGACAATCTAATATTATTAGAATAAAATGCAATTCACATACACTTTTTTTTAAGTTGGCTCAGCCGTCCATCTCAATTTCATGAAAGGGAGGAAAGTGAATCAAATGCAGTTGCAAATCTTATTTGAGGAGGGCAATGCTTCCCCACATCTGAAGTCTATTGAAAGCTCATGAGTAAGAACTTGGGGAGCAAATCCTTTCAGTTCAAAAGATGTGTCAGTGGAGAAATTCTCAGAAAATAGCACACAATTCATCAGAAATCATGTATTTTTCCCCCAAGCCAGATAATAAAAGAAAGTTACAGTTCTGAATTCTTTTTCTAAGAGGAACTAAATCTAAATATGTAAAGTAATTCATAAAGATTTTGCATTAGAAAACATACCATATGTAGTAGAGATATCAAAAATATCTAACAACTAGGTAACCCAGACACCAGATAATCAGAATGAACAAAGGCAAAATAAGTGATACAGATGTACTGGTGTACAGTCCTGGCTTTAAGAATGTCCAAAATTCTTAAACGAAATAAAACTGGTTTTGTGGAAGCATATGGTGGTTGACTTGAGATTTCCTGGTGACATAATTATCATCAAGACACTAGAGCAAGTACAAATGTTTATTAGGTTTCTAATACTTGCATTGCATTTGTCATTAGTCTGTGGAGATACAACAGTTATATATGCATGGGACAGCACCTATGCCTTCATGGGGAAGTCAGACTGTCGTTATACTCAAATACTTGAACATATATAAAAGTAATCCATGCTCACTGCTAAAGAGGGGCACAACCCACAAATGCTAGAAAATTCTCAAGATGAAGTTCCACCTCAGCACTAGGGGAAAATGTACTTATTTTATGGAGATGGGAGAAGTTGAATTCACACTTAAAGTACAGTCTGGTCTTAGGTAAGAACTGAGGATAGGATGGCATTTCAGGAAAAATAGAATGTTGAATGTCTACATCGGAAGTGTGTGTGTGGTGTAAAATCAAGTTATCTACATTTAACCTTCTCAGGAAATGTCTTTGACTTTTATTTTGCCAATAAGAAAATTAAGGCTCAAGGAGATTAGAAAACTTGTTTAACACCACACATCTAATGAAGTGGAAGATGCAAGATTTGAATCCAGATATACTCCATTTAAGTTCATGTTCTTTCGACAATACCTTGGTGCAACTAGAAGGCATAATGCAGGGAGCAAAGTGCACAGTTAGAAAAAGAAATGTGGATAACATACTTGGAGAATCATGAACGTATCCACTGGAGTTCGGTGGTCAGGGGGACATGAGAGAGGAGGCAGGCAGGGAGGGACTACCACTTTTCTTGGCCAACTGGGTAGTATGGCTTTCATTTATAAATATTAGTTGTAACTAACAACTTAATGGAACAGGTTTATACTGAGTGGTGTTTTCAGAAGGTTGATTTAGCCATAGTGCATAGGAAGGACCGAGTGTGGAGGGAGAGAGAGAAAGGAGGTGAAGGCTGGAAACAGCAAACAGAAGATCCTTACACTACTCCAAAAGTAAGGTAATGGGGGCTTTTATCATGTTAGTTCCAGCAAAAATTGAAGAGAGAGCCAAATGTGAGACCCATTTTCTAAATGGTTACAATATATAGTTGCTGTTGATCTTACAACTTTGAAATAATCAAATCTGATGCTGCTATGAACTATGAGATTTAACAACTTCATACAAGCTAAAGGAGACTATCTCCCAAACACAGAAATAAGTGAAGGCCTGTCCTCTAGAGTTACATAAGGAGAATCATAACCAATTTCTACTATCAGGCTCTCTGCAGGAACATAAACAGACAAATTACTAACACTATCAAATGACAATATTTAAGACTCAGGATCAATACATTTGATACTGAATAATGAGAAATGATGCTAATATTATCAGATCAAAAGGCCATGTTAATTTTACAGATAGATGACAGTTTCATATTTGGACAAAAGGAAATAGCTAAATAAGAAATAGTAAAGGTGAATAAACTAAGGACTTTTTTGTTATGTTTTTCATTATTGTTTTAAATAAAAGGTTAGATATTATCCACTATTTTGTTTTTGTTTGAGATGGGGTCTCATTCTGTCATGCAGACCAAAAGAGCAGTGGTGTGATCAGAGCTCACTGCAGCCTCAAACCCCTGGGCTCAAGCAATCCTTTTGAATAGCTGGAACCATGGGTGCATGCCACCATGCCTGGCTAATATAGGATCCACTATTGTATGAAAAATCTACATCTACTTCTGCAGCACTATTAAATGAGATAAAACATAAAACCATTTTTCTAAATAAGCATACCAAGATTATATGATACAGTAAGATTTTAAGAAGAAAAGTCATCTAAAATAAGTTCAGTGACTACTTAATTCCATATTGAGTAGAGTAGTTTTCTGATAACTAGTATCATTGTTGTCTCTTTACATTTCTAACAAAATATTCTATGATCTTACATAGTTTCCAGCATGATTTTTTTGTCAAATATTTAATATTTATTTCATTATGAAGATTAATGGTACTTATGAAGAAACGATAATTTGTTCAGAAAACCACATGCGGAGTATTGGATAATCTGGACTCATCTTGCTTATGCATATTACATTAGTTAATCGAATACTTAAGTGGCTTTCTGCTACCCTATATAGATTAAGATTTTGGACCAGACGCAGTGGCTCACACCTGTAATCCCAGCACTTTGGGAGGCTGAGGCGGGCGGTTCACCTGAAGTTGGGAGTTCCAGACCAGCCTGGCCAACATGGCAAAACCCCATCTCTACTAAAAATACAAAAATTAGCCAGGCACGGTGGTGCGCACCTGTAATCCCAGCTACTCAGGAGGCTGAGGCAGAAGAATTGCTTGAGCCCAAGAGGTGGAGGTTGCAGTGAGCCGAGATCACGTCACTGTACTCCAGCCTTGGCAACAGAGTAAGGCTCCATCTCAAAAAGATAAACAATGAAAAAACATTGTTCTCCATTTGTGAAACTATCCATCTATTTGTCCCAAACTAACTTTTTTTTTTGTGTGTGTGTGTGTGTGTGTGTGTGTGTGACTTAAACAACAGAAATTTATTTCTCACAGTTCTAGAGGCTGAAAGTCCAAGATCATGGTGTCAGCAGATTCTGTTTCTCCTGAGGCCTCTCTCCTTGGCTTGGTATGGCTGCCTTTTTGTTCACCATGCCACACGGCCTTTTCTCTGTGTGCTTGCTTCCCTAGTGTCTCTTCTTCTTCTTATAAGGGCACCAGTCGTATTGGATTACGCCCCACCCTTATGACCTCATTTAACATTAATTACCTTTATTTTTTATTTATTATTTATTTATTTATTTTGAGACGCAGTCTTGCTCTGTCACCCAGGCTGGAGTGCAGTGGTGTGATCTCGGCTCACTGCAAGCTGAATTTTTGCTAACATAATGAAGATCAGGATGCCAGGACTTAAGGAGCAAAGGCTTGTGAACCTCCTATGGTTAAGTTCCTCCTATGCACTTAAGTAATAAACAGAATATTCATGCTTCTATATGTATATGTCATTGTGATGGCCTGAATTGTCTTTCCCTGAATTGATATGCTGAAGCCTTAATCTCCAATGTGACTGTATTTGGAGACAACCTTTAAAGGTAACCTTAATTATCTCTTTAAAAGTAGGGCGGGCGCGATGGCTCACGCCTGTAATCCTAGCACTTTGGGAGACCGAGGCGGGCAGATCACAAGGTCAGGAGATCAAGACCATGCTAGCTAACATGGTGAAACCCCATCTCTACTAAAAGTACAAAAACAAAATTAGCCGGACTTGGTGGTGGGCACCTGTAGTCCCAGCTACTCAGGAGGCTGAGACAGGAGAATGGTACGAACTCGGGAGGTGGAGCTTGCAGTGAGCCGAGATCACACCAAACTAACTTTCTTGGTGGAGACATGGTAAGGCATCTAATCCTTTTACTGGAAACACAACATGAAAGTAAGAAGACAAAAAGAAAAAAGTTAACTACTTAACTGAAAATTGTCGTTCTTGGTTAACTTAGAAAATTTTAGTGACAAGGCATCAGGATTCCTTTATTTTTTATTTTTTATTTTTATTTATTTATTTATTTATTTTTTTTGAGGCGGAGTCTCGCTCTGTCCCCCTGGCTGGAGTGCAGTGGCGTGATCTCAGCTCACTGCAAGCTCCGCCTCCCGGGTTCCTGCCATTGTCCTACCTCAGCCTCCCGAGTAGCTGGGACTACAGGCGCCCGCCACCGTGCCCGGCTAATTTTTTGTATTCTTAGTAGAGACAGGGTTTCACCGTGGTCTCGATCTCCTGACCTTGTGATCCGCCCGCCTTGGCCTCCCAAAGTGCTGGGATTACAGGCGTGAGCCACCGCGCCCGGCCCAGGATTCCTTTTGCATATATACTGTACAGCTGACCCTATCTCTGTGCATACCTAAATGAAGCTTTCTCTCTCTACCTATGTACCTACCTACCTCTGTAATTCAGATGAGAAATCAAGCACTCAGACCAGATTAACATGCTTTGTAAATTAACTATTACCTATGACAGCAACATGTGCAAGTGGGTATTTGCTGCTTTCTAATCATATTTTATGGCAGCACCCTTCAAGAGTTCATTATTCTTATCAGTATATTACTATTATGGTTAGAAAGAGACAATTACAAGGAAATGGACATTTGTTTTCCATTTTGAAAACATACTTCACATTGTTGAAGTTAACCTGATGTGCCACCAAGAGATGGAAAAACAACCCATTATCAACCACTCAACAACGTAAAGCAATTGTAACTTGGAAAAAGTTATTATTTAACTATTGAGGAAATTACCAAATCATTCTTTGCCATTTGATTAATTGCTGGGAAGTTCACTGAGTCTTTGAAGAATGAAATAGGCTGGTGTTCCAAACCAGATGATAGAATGCTATTTCTCACACTGTTTTGAAATCTGTTTTAACAGAGTGAAGACATAAAGTATGTACTAAGTGTCCAGTGGATGCCTCACCAGATTAGTTGCTGAAAAGAAATAATACAGAGGACCCAGGGTGGGGGTGGTCAACAAATTCATGTGGAGCTAGATGCACATACCTCAAACAACTAGGGAGTAACGTTATACATTATACAGCCAAGGAGGAACTCTGCGATTAATATACATGGACTATAGGAATTCAGAGAAGGGAAAGAAAAATGTAGGATGGAGTAGCTCGTGACAGTTACATGCCAAATATAGAAAACAGGCTTTCCTCTGTCCTTTTTCTTTCAAATATTCACTCACTTAACAAATATTTACTAAGTTCATATTACAAGCTAGGAGTAGAGGTAAAACATGTAGAGAGGTCTCTACAGTGTCTATAGGCTATTAGAGAGTGGTGGGGCTGTGTGGATGGTGATTAAAACAATAATTATACAATTAAATTATTAAAACTGAGATTATACAAAAAGAGTATCACATTTCTAGAGAGAAAAAAATGTAGCTTTAATGTATATATCATGGATAACGTCATGCTCCTATAAAATAAACCAAATGGTTGAAAAGTCCTACCATGATTTAGCTTTACTTCATTAGGTATCGACCTGTGATCCTAGACCAGTGGTACAAAAGACTGCCACGGCCCTGACTCCCTTCATCTACTCCCTCCCACTACCTTATCTCCTCAAACCCCACCAACCCTGCTCCCCTGCATGCACACACACACGCGCACACACACACACACACACACAGGTCTTATCTGTGATAAACATTTTGACACAGGAACATCTATGGTATAGCTCATAGTTAAAGTGATGAAGTAGCTAAATCTTCAGAAGAAAGTGGAGAGACAGTTTGCCTACTGGTGGTAGCATTTGCTGTAGCTATTCCTGGCATTGGGCAACACATGTTTTTAATAAACTTGTAAAAACAGTGTAGATCTAGCTGTAAATATGTTTTGCTTGGTAATGTAGGCTGAATATAATGATTAGATTGACAGTTGTTGGGTTTTTCTCCCCTAAAAAAAAATCACTATACAATACAAAGAGAAATAGTTTGAATGATGAGGCCCAAAACAGTCTCATGATACCAATACTGTGTTGATAATTATTGTTTATGACAACAGTCAATTTACACCAAAAACATGCTGCTGTTTTCCTTGTTCACAGCATTACACGTTTTGTTTAGTCTCTTAGAAATATCTAACTCCATGTGAAGTAGCCTATATCTATAATTAGAACTAAGCCACACAATCGGATGCCTGTCAATATTGTGGCAAGCAGCTTAAAAATAGAACAAAAATTGAAGTTACTGATAACGAGTTGTGGAAATTACTTTTATGGCAATATATTTATTTTAATTTTCACTATTATCAATAAAATGTAATGGCCAGAAAAAGATATGTAAATAATTGGTAAAAATAAGGAAATGAAATAAAATAATGAGCATTATCTACTAATAGAACCCTAACCTTTAGTGAGCTAAATCCAAACTTGGCATGTCTTTGAAGAACTTTACATATATATTCAACAGCGACTTTCTGAGATTTTAAACCTTGCTTCCTAGTACTAACAGACGTAGTCTATATAAACCCATTTATTAACAGTTACTTGTCAAAATAGCTCTTTTTTGTTAGGCTAAAGAATTATTGTGGAGTTCCCAATCAGAATAGAATCATATATAATGTCAGCAGCCTAATAATGTGTCATGTAAATATCAGAGACCAATATTTCTTAGATTTGGAATGTCTGAACTAAATACTATATTAGTTATACTAAGATAAATCTATTATATTTACATTTCTAGATATAATTAAGCCACCTATTTAATAAAGATATAGCAGACACACAGTAAGTTTATAATTGTTACTGTAGATGTGGGAGAGAAGGAAGAAATAAAGAGTTATAAAACAAATTTCTGTCTTCTGGAAGCCCACAATCTAGAGCATTTACATAGAACAACAAATCTATATATTTTATTATCAAATAATAATAAATACCTAGATTTCAAAGTAAGTCCTCCTCAAAATTAATACAAATTAATTCCAAAGGCTTTGTATTTCTTCCATTGCCATATTTTTGTTTCTCTGCTGACAAAACAGAACTAAGAGATCTTTCATTAAATTAACTCTATGTAGACAATAAGGTAAATTGATAGAGCATGACAACTACCTTGAAATTTTAGATGGGATGTCAAAAGAAAAATGTTTCATATGTTGCCAAAGGGCAGCGGCAGAAACAGTGAAAAAAGCAATAAAAACAGAGATTTGGGCTCCAGAGAAAAATGAGTTTCAATAATCAGAGCTGTCCAAAAATAAATCAGCTGCCTTACTAGGTAATGAGTTCCCAACTACTAAATGAGGCAAGTTTCAGGTGGACATCTACTCGGTGAGGCTGGTGTAGAGGGTATTAAAAGAGTTGAGAGGAGTTGCTTTTATGATACAATGGATTAAATGTTAGGAATAATGATAAGAGTAATGGTAACAGATTTGTAAGGCATACAATCTGGAATCAGACAAAAAAAGGGCAATTGATTTTTTTCTAAATTCATTTTTTCCTTCATTCTTGTTTTAAATGACAATAACTGAGGCTTAACAGTTTATCTAATTATAGAAATGTGTAAGTCTTTCCCAAAATAGATTTAAACCTTATCTTTTGTCAGTAGTCAGCTGTGTTGGTGAAGTTGGTTTATCTTCCTTTCAGTCAGCACACACACACACACACAGACACACACACATTTATTGCTATGTAAATAGTTGTTATACTATGTTTTTTTAGGGAATTATGATGAGAAAAAAGTCTGTACGTGTTCAGTACAGATGCAAGTTTTTAATGGAATATTTTTGATCTGCAGTTGTTTGAATCCATGAATGCAGAACACACAAATATAAAGGGCTAACTCTATCTTTAGGAAAGTCAACTGCAAATGGCATTATTAAGTTGTAGAACACGCATGTTACAAATTTTGACAGAAGCTGCCCAGTTGCCCAATGATAGTTAGATCATTATACTGAGTATGAAAATACCCATTTATTTCCTCATGCCCTTACCAACATTAGGTGTTATTGCTTGTTATTATTTTATTGATCTAATAGTTAAGACATATACACATATTACTTACATATGATTTATATAGTTTTTGGTGTGTGTGTGTGTGTGTGTGTGTATGCACATATATATAAGCTTTGTAGCCAGGTGTGTTGGCTCATACCTATAATGTTAGCACTTTGGGAGGCCAAGGTAGGAGGACTACTTGAGGCCAAGAGTTTGAAACAGTCTGATCATTATGGTGAGACCCTCATCTCTACAAACATTTTTTTTTTTTTTTTTTTTTTTTTTTAAATAAGCCAGGCATGGTTGTACGCATCTTTACTCCCAGCTACTCTGGATGGCAGGATGGCTTTAGCCCAGGAGTTCAAGGCTGTAGTGAGCTATGATCATGCTACTAAACTCCAGCCTGAGTGACAGTGAGACCTTGTCTCTAACAACAACAACAACTTTGCATTTTCCTGATCGCTACTATGTACAAGGTATCATGAATAGAGCATGCGAGTTGCAAAAGAGAACATACTGTTACTCCTGATAATCTAGTTGATGAGATTAAAAATACACATAAAAAGAGGGTGGATGACATAAAGCAGAATAAGAGTCAAATTGAGACAGAAAATGCTGCATGAGGAAGTAGAAAGGACTGTGAGCTGAAATGGCTGCAGATTTGGGACAGCAGGAAGGATCTGAACGGAACTACAAGAATGGGCCAGACACTGAAGCACAAAGAAAAGGTGGAGGGGCAGTCTAGGTGGAAGGAATGGCTACCATGCTGGTGCTAGAGCAGTTTTGCTAAAGTAGAAGATAGAAGTAGGAGAAATAGGTTCAACTTTACTCTCTCTTATATTGCTTTATTTTTCTTCAGATCACTTAGAATTACCCCCAAATTATATAATTATAGTTATACATTATATAGGTACACATTTCCTTGTTTATTGCCTGTGTTCTTACCACCCCAAAGGGGTGACTGAGTTGTCTTGTTCACTGTTGTATCTCCAGAAGCTCAACAGTGCCAGCACATAGTAGGCCCCCAGTAAAAGGTTTGCTGAAGAAATGAATGTTACTCTGAGGACACTCAGAGGAGTCAGAAATGTTAGAGTCTGGATTTATAGAATTTATATGGAAACTTGGAAATGATAACACGATAAAACTGGGGCTGTGAGGTGATGAAATACAATGGTGTTTGTGAGAATTTAGTCTAGTTGTGCTATGCAGGATGAAGCAATCTACTGGCAAAACCAGAAGGCCAGCAAGATTACTGCAATATTGCAGGGTTAAGAAAACTAAGTGAAGAGACGAGCAAAAAGACTTGGTGACTAATTGACTAATAATAGTTAGCACAAATTAGTGCTTAATATGTGCTTGTTTTGTGACAAGTACTGCACATACATTTATTTAGTCTTGTGAGATAGGTACCATCATTCCAGTTTTTAAAATGAGGAAACTGAGACACAGAAAGGTTAAGTAACTCACCCGAAGTCACACAGTTAGTAAGTCATTCAGCAGGAATCATTTTTGATTCTGTGTCTGTAAAGTCTGTGTGCTTTCCTTTATTTATTTATTTATTTTATTTTTTTATTTTTTGAGCCTGTTTCCCAGGCTGGAGTGCAGTGGCGCGATCTCAGTTCACCACAACCTCTGCCTCCCAGGTTCAAGTGATTCTCCCAGTTCAGCCTCCTAAGTAGCTAGGATTACAGGCATGCGCCACCATGCCCGACTAATTTTGTATTTTTAGTAGAGACGGGGTTTCTCCATGTTGGTCAGGCTGGTCTCAAACTCCAGACCTCAGGTGATCTGCCCACCTTGGCCTCCCAAAGTGCTGGGATTACAGGCATGAGCCACCGCGCCCAGCCTATTTTAAAGGAATATTTTGGGTTATGGATACATGGGAGGTGATCCTGGTCATGCACTGATACTGCACATACATATTGATGTCCAAACTGGTATTCCCAAGAAAAAAGAAAATGATCAAGCATGTGCTAGGTCAGTGTTTTCATGACCAATTAATGGATCATAAAATCAATTTAGTGAGTCATGATCACCATTTTAAAAACAAATGAAATAAATAAGAGGAAAAGAAAACATTAAAAAGAACTACCCATAGTACTGTTTCATGAAACTTTTGTTTCAGATATATGTGCATGTATGTACCAGATCACAGTGTTAAATGTAGTGTGGGTTGGAGTTAAAAAAACAAAAAAACAAAAAACTTTGAAAGTCACTGTGCCAGATCTATTGCCAATTTTATGTAAAAATAAAATTTTAGTTGGTTATCTGCAAAGGGGCAGAGGACTAGAACATAAAATCATTAAGATACTCTTAGGTTTGGTAAAATAATGGCACAAACCTATATACACACACTTTTTATTGTTCAAAATATTATTATATCCTCAGTTGCTATAACAATAATAAGCATGTTTTGCTGAAAGCTTAGAAGTTTAGCAACAGTACCTTCCACCTGAATGAGACATCAGTGGGTTTATCAAGTACTTCACACATCAGAACCTTGTAACATTCTGATATTGTTTCCATGCTCATTCTCAGAATAAATCATTTGTGGTTCAGAGTGGCAGAGACAGGACTTGAAACCAGAGTTTCTGCCTCCAACTCCAGTCTCCTCCTTCCAGCACAGCAGACCTGCTGCTTCTGGATGTCATTTAGCCAAGGCCAGATTGAGGGTCTACAAACATTTTGCCTTTCGGCATATTCGGGAGCCTTAAGGCCACCCCACTTCGCATCAAGGAATTAGAAACAAACAAACAAACAACGTTAGGGAGATCTGTACTCTAGCCACTCACCAAAAAACAATGTTAAAACAAAACCTTCCCACCCAGGTTCAGGTCCTTAGAATAAAGGAGAAAGACTGAATAATACTCTGAAGACTTAGCACAATAAAGGTTCTTTGCTCACTCTAATAAAAATGATTGCAAAAAGAGAACTACAAACAGAATTCTACTTTCCCATAGACTTCTGTAGCCCCCCAGAAAGTGAGAGCTGGTAGATACCTTGCGGATCATTTAGTCCAGCTTCTCATTTGTAGAACAGGTAACGAAAACCCACAGAGGTTAAGTGGGTGAGCCTAAAGTCACACGAGTAGCAGAGCCTCTAAAGACAAAATCTTGTTAACATGTATATTTTTAGATAAATCACAGTTTATTCAAGAAATATTAAATAGATGTGATTTAGTGTCAAAAAGGAGTTGGTTTTAAGGATTCTGCCTTGGGTTACATGACGAATGATGAACGCCTGACCTGGCCCAGACTATGGGGTTGACATAGCCTTTGAACCTCAACTAGACCTGACTCCTGCCCACCAGCACTGCTCTGAGGACAACTGTTCTGGGATCAGCACTCCTAATCCCTGCCTGAGATGCCCTCCAGAGACAGAATGCAACTCCTTACTATAAAGCTAATAATGCCTTTCTTTTCCCCTTCCTTAGTTGGCTTTTTTTTTGAAGCCAAATTCTTTCATTAGCTCATAATGTTGACAAGTGTGATATCCACTGATCAAACACGTTGAAAATAATATGCAGTATAAAGATATTGTTTTATAATATGTATCTGACTCTGGGGACTGTTGTTTAATAAGACTGCAAAATCCAAAATTGGCCCCTAAAAGCTTGAAAGCATATCCAACTCATGTTTGATGCTCTGTAACTAAGAAACAACTTTTGAAAAGGAAGAAGAAGATAAAAAATGAACTTAGGCTAGCAGAGTAGATGCCAAATTTCAGTCCCTTGAGCTGGGAAAACCTTCCAATCAGTCTGTAAATGACTTAAAGAAGACTCATGCACTCCTAAATATTTATTGTTGCTAAGTTTCATCGCTGTTAATATTCAGGTAATGGATTACCTTTTGTCCTTTGAAGTCAAAAACCACCACTTAAGTGGTGACAAGTATTCACCTCCCTGAAATGGAACACACACACACACACACACACACACACACACACACACCCACCCCTCTTAGAGTTTTACCTTCTAAAATGTATTCAAGTGGAGTTTTTTTTTTTTAAAGTAATTAAAAAAGGAAGAAGGAAAAGATCATTAGCTTTCATATTTCACCCTACGTCGAATATTCAACTCAAACGCATAGTTTTTTGAGGCCCTTTGTTCTTATCTCAGGATTTGTGAAGGGGTCAAGGCAATCACGTGGTGCAAATAAGGAAAGAGGAGGCAGAATGGAAGCATCCACCACAACTGCTCACACGGGTAGGCAGCATTACAGAAATGGATTTAGTTAGAGGGGGCAGGGGTCACTGAGTGCAGCTAGAAGGGCACAATCGTAGGAGGTGGCAAGTACCCTATTTCTCCGTTCCCTTGAGTTCCAGAGAAAGATCTACTAAGAAGGTCCATCTATAAGTTTAGGGTCTCTCTAGATCCTGCGGCAGTCATGCCTGGATCATGACAGAGACCTAGAACCTGACCATCAGATAGAAACAAATGAAGTTCATCAAGCGACAAAGTGGAAAGAGGTATACATATAATGGTTAGAATTGGACTTGGAACCCAGAACTTCTAGGATTATATATTGGCTGTACCACTTACTAGCTTTGTGACCTTGGTGACCTTACCTCACCTCTCTGTGACTCAATGCAGCACCTGCTTCACATGGTTGTTTTGAAGATTATATTAGCTAATACATGTCAAGTTCTTAGTATGACTTCTGATACACGGTGAGCTATGCTATATTTTACTATATATAGGTACACTTTACTGTACTCTAGCTTTATGATGTCATATTTAAAGAAGCAGCCAGTACTAAACTTTAGCCAATGCTGGAATACTGCCATATATTTTGGTTTTTTCAGTAAAATCCAGAAATTGAGAATTTATGTGAAATGTCAAGACTTTTACATGTAAAATGTCAAGACTAAATTAAATGAACTAACTCAGGTTTGGTCTATTTTTAAAGAACTATGTGTGGTGTGAACAAAACATGTCTGCAGGATGAATGCACCCTGAAGGCTGAAGTTTATGATGGTGGCAATCAAACCATTGACTAAAACTTAAGGGTCACGAGCCCCTCTCTTGCTTCATTCTTTGCTCCAGCGCTTCTTACCATCTGACACACACTGTACTTGTCATCTGTCTTTCCTCCCTCCAATCACCACACGAGAATGAAACTTCTTGGGGGTAAAGATTTTTTGTTTTGCATACTGCAATATTCCCATATCCCAGAACAGGGCATGGCATACAGTAAATACTCAAAAGGTGCTGAATGAATAGTCATACGCAATCCTCACTCTCTCCTTCTAGGGCTGCCCCAGTCTACACAAATCCTTTCCTTTTAGCAGACTGAGTCACACAAGAATAAAGAGAGTGAAGTCTGCATGTTGGGGACTAGAGTGAATCGAAGCTTTTCTGGAAGGAGCTCAGTGAACCTGGCTTTGAGAATCTCTAAAACACAAGCCAAGTAAAATGTCCAAGAGGCAGTAGTGCTGAAGAATGCAAGAACTTTACAAAATACTTAACAAAACTATCACAAATGTCTTCCAATAAAACACTTTGCAACAGCAAAACAAGCGCTCTCAAAAAATCTTTGACAACGTGAATCTCTGTATATTAAGATAATTTTGCTTCCATCTGGAGATCCATCCAAAATTGTACCTTTGTGTAATCCCTGAAGAAAGGCAATGGAGTCAATTTCTAATAATGGCTCTAAAGTACCCACACTGCCTACAAATTATTTTAAAATATCAAGGTGGCCAAGACATTGAACTTCCCTATATGACCAGATAAAATGTGTGTATGTTGTCATACACACAAAAGATAAAATGTGTGTATATTGTCACTTAAGGCAAATTAATTGGCTCCATGGCAACTAAGTTGGTAGACAATAACAAATTATAAAACTCACTTTTAATACACTGGAAAACTTTATTGAACAACTCTTATCTCCATCCATCCAATCAATCATTTATGCATCCATGATATGCTCTCAAAACTGCTATCCTTGATGTTTTAAACTAATACTACTTGTTATTTATCAAGTTACTGACAGACCAAGATATATATGCAAGAGGTAAAGTGCTAAAGGTGAAGACATGCAATTCGTGCCTTCATGAAGCTCCCAGTCTCTTATGGGTACCAATCATTAAATAAATCCTCAAAAAATCATGATGATCCTGACCACTTATCTCTCACATGACCTGGTCTTGGTCCCCAGAAATGGTAATCTGACCTTCAACTATGTGTGCCAATGTTTCCTGCTCTGATTTTCAATTTGACCATAGTGGGTTTCTTCTTATCACGTGTCTATGTTCATTTTCAAAGCTTTAATTATTGCAGGAGAATTGGAATACCTCTTCCAAGTATTTACGATTTCTCAACTCAATTTCTTTTTTTCAGGATTCAGTATTTGAAAAACCTCCAAATTTCCCAAGAAATACTGGGAAGAAATTCCCATATGGAAACATTATCCATGGACCATGGTATGAATAACCAGGATCTAGGGTTTAGAAATAGCTTTTATTTTTCACTTTTCCCAGTAAGGGTCTCACTTACGTTGCCCAGGCTGACCTTGAACTCCTGGACTCAAATCATCTTCCCACCTCAGTCTCCCAAGTAGCTGGGACTACAGTTGTGCACCACCACAGCTGGCTATATGGGAGAACTTTTCTAACATAAACAACATAGATTAGTTAGTCCAGAGAAAGCAAGGTAACAAAAGTCATTGTGAAGATTACAAAAAGTCTACAGAGAAAACCCAGAAGGTAAAAATAAAATAAAATAAAATAAAAGAACCCCCCACTAAAACACACACACACACACACACACACACACACACACTCACACAAAGAAACTTTTGGAGATGTGCTTCCTCTCTTTCTCTTTGGGATTTTCCTATTCCCCTGCCCAATCTTTCCTTGAACTCTGATGTTCCACAAGGCTTGATCCTTTTCCGCTTTCACTCTGCATTCTGTTAAGGGCTGCAAACTCAAATGTCAATAGGAGCTAAGTAATATAAGCAGATCAAGTGAGTTGGTTGGTATTCTGGCAAAAAACAAAATGAAATAAATTTAAAAGTGCCCTATGTATTGGTACTGCCTTTTTCTTAACCCAGCAT
Source organism: Macaca thibetana thibetana (assembly GCF_024542745.1). Classification (NCBI taxonomy): domain Eukaryota; kingdom Metazoa; phylum Chordata; class Mammalia; order Primates; family Cercopithecidae; genus Macaca; species Macaca thibetana. The sequence continues at coordinate 98,908,413 of NC_065589.1, read as the reverse complement.
ATTGTTGCTTTCTTGGAATTTAGGCATAATATCACTAGGTCTATTAATAGGTTATTATATAAAATCCATGAATCTTTTTAAAAGCAAAATAAATAAAACAAATTTTAGAGATTGATATAGCCTAAGGAATACCAATTTCTAGCTTCTAATTTATACTGCATCAAGTTTAAAATCTTTATCTTTAGATCTAACACTCTTAGGAGTTCTAGAGACATGTATTAAACTTCCAACAGGATATATCCAGGGATGCTCCAAACTCCCAGTTCCAATTCTTGAGCTCAAAACTGTGTCCTATAATCCTGTTCATTTCTCTGGACTTTTTTTATCTTGTTGAATGGCACCATCTGTTACCCTAGAGTCTGCCTTCTTCCCTTCTTTTTAACCATCCCCATCCAGTCAACTCCCAAGCTTCAGAGAGTCTCCTCAATTCCTTGTCCTTGTCCCTTTAGCTCATTCAGTCTAGACAATCAGTGCCTCATTTCAATGATTACAATAACCTGATAGTTTTCTCCAATTCAACGTTATGAACTCCATCACAGTTAAATATATAACAAGGAAAGCAGGTATTGTTTCTACTCTGCTCAAATGTCTTTGTTGGCTCCTAGTATCCTATAGGATAACACTTACCTCTTTAGTGCAGCAAGCAGAGCCCTCAGATTCTGGCCTGTGACTGCTCATCCAGCCTCATCTCCACTCATTCCAAACATATATCATAGCTTTGCAGAACTCCTTGTTTTTCCCTGAACATGCCATAGTTTTTGTGCCTCTAGTTTTTTATATTTTATCTTCTCTTTGCCTGAAATACTCTCACACTAGCCCCCTTGTCCATACAGTCAACTCCTAAACATCCTTTAAGCCTCAGTTCAAGCCATTCCTTTCTTCCCTGTGAAGATTTAGGCTCTCTTTTGAATACAACTGTACCCAAGCAAACACAGACTAATCATTAAGGATAGGAAAAGGATAGCATCATTCATCTTTATCACAGAGCATTTACTACACCATCTGGCACACTGTGTTGGCTTCATAAATATCTGTTAAATAACGGAAGAGTGAGCTATGGGTTTTCAGAAGAATGAATGCATAGTTGGGGAAAAGAAAGAAAGAAATTAGGGATTTGGATTTGAATGATGTCTGGTATAGACTACTGCCAAAGTCTTCTACCTAGTCTACCAATTAATCAAATCATGCCTCACCCCTATCCAACTCTCCAATGGCTTCCTAGTGAACTCAGAATGAATGAATGCAAACTCATCACTAAGACAAGGTCATCCCCACTTCAACGGCTTTGCCTCCTATACCTCTCCCCTTCTTCCCTGGGCTTATTTCCGCTCTTAGAATGTGCCACGTGTTACTTCTGCTGGGAATGCTCGTCCCCCTATTGGCCTTCACTTCTTGTCAATCAGGTGTTAGCCAAAATTTCATCTCTCAGAGACGTCTTCCCAGATCACCTCATCTAGCTACCACACCACCCTCCTCCTACTCACCACTCTTTTTTCATTACCTTATCTTCTGTTCTTCACAGCTCTTAACTATATCTGAAATTATTTTAACTTATTTGCAGTCTCCACCACCAGAATGTAAATTTTATTCACCACTCTGTGCTCGTCTTTATTTTTCCTGGAATAATATCTACCTTCTCTGGTCAGTTCTTAGGAAGTTCTAGGAAAGAATCCCATCAAACTTTTGATGTATAGAATTTGGTTCCACTAAAAAAAAAGTCTGAGTATAATGAATATATGTACTATACAAATATAGATTATGTAGGTACAAGAATAACCTAATTCAAGCATCTTAATTTTTTTTTTGAGACCAAGTTTTGCTCTTTCACCCAGGCTGGAGTGCAACGGCGCAATCTTGGCTCACTGCAACCTCTGCCTCCCGGGTTCAAGTGATTCTCCTGCCTCAGCCTCCTCAGTAGCTGGGATTATAGGCACCCGGCACCACACCCGGCTAATTTTTGTATTTTTAGTAGAGACAGGGTTTTGCCATGTTGGCCAGGCTGGTCTCCAACTCCTGACCTCAGGTGATCCACCTGCCTCAGCCTACCAAAGTGCTAAAATTACAGGTGTGAGCCACCATGCCCGGCCCAAGCATCTTAACCTTAATCAAACAAAAGGATAAACTGCTATCAGATCTTTATATTCTCATAATCACGGCTTTTTCTACAACCAAAATTTGTAGTCTCCTCTTGTAGGCAGGAGCTATTTTGCTAGGCTATAATTTTTACATCATTCTCAACTGAACATGTCTACATGGAGAAATTGTATGACTTGTCTTCAAAGAAAATTATTGAAAATTAAGCTTTCAAAAATACTGACTCCAAAATAACTGTTAATGTCCAAGCATGTAAACAGAAAGAAATTAACAATTACCATTTCACAGCTCTCAAAATGTTTATAAACATAAAGCCTATTTCTTTCTAAAAGTATGAATATCAAGTCTTCTTTTTTCATTTTAGCAATGGTCTGAACTAACTTTAGGTAAATCATTATGGAAAAATAATTTTAGAGAATCATGTCATCATACAATAATTTTTTTTAGTGAACTGTTCTTTTTATTGCCTTGAAGTTATAGTTCCCAAAACAGTGCCCTTGTTAAGTATGAATATTTTGAATTTAAATATTTGTAGTCTATGGCTCAGGAAAAGCAGGGAAAATAAAAATAAATATTTGTGTAACCTGAAAAAATAGGACGAAAATATCTTCTGAAATCATGACTTAATTTTTTTACAGCTGGGAAGTTCAAGAAAACAAAATATTTATTTTGTCCAGGAACTCTACTCTCTTTTTATAATTAATATTTTGTAAGTGATAAGATTTCCATCAATGTAAGAGAATTTGACTGAACACTCACTGTGGTTCTCTTCTGGGCAAAGCTACTTTTAGAACTTAAAAGTTCCCTCCATTGTTGCATTTTCTTTGAATTGCTTTATTAATTAGATAGCCTGGAAAATAAGTCTCCAATTTGTAAAACTATATATAATTGAAACCTAAATATAAATTACTGTGGCATCATTCTGTTGACTTTATTAGCCAGTAATGGCTGATGAAGATAATAATATGTAACAAAAACTCTTCCTCCTCTACTAACATTTATTGAGTACTAATGACCTAGGTGCTGACATGTTTCACCTTCACTATAAAGTAAACTGTATGAAGTAGGTACTATTAATGCTGCTGATACAGAAGGGCTGGGCTCCTGGCTAAACCCCACCCTCAAGCCTGGACCTGTGGCCCTAAATGAGAAAAGGTATTCCTGTTTTCGTGCCCAAATGTTGCCATTTGGCCTGCCACACCCCCCATCCTGTGCCCAAATAAACCCTAAACCCCAGGCTCCATGAGCAGAAGAGTGGCAGAGTGGCAGAGCAGCAGAGCGTCAGAGCAGAGAAGGGAAGAGAGGAAGCGTCTGAACATCTAGAGGAGTTCGACTGGGACAGTCAAAGAGGAGATTGGCCACGGGATTGCGGAACTCCAGGGGAAGATTATGTTCCCACCTCATCCCCTCTCCAGCTCTCCATCCTGCTGAGAGCCACCTCTATCATTCAATAAAATCTCCGCATTCACCATCCTTCAAGTCCATGTGACCCGATTCTTCCTGGATGCCAGACAAGAATTTGGGATGCACTAGGTGCAGGAACCCAAAAAAGGTGTCACACTGACTCTTCACTAGCTGTTTAACACTTAAGACATCCCCAGATGTTAGGGCTAAAAGAGCATTGTAACACCCCTAGACACTGCCATGGGGCTGGAGCCCAAAAGCACTCACCCCAGCTCCTGCACCTGTTCATCTGTGTGCTCCCCTTCCCATAAGGCGTTTGAGCACACGGTGGCTGAGTAAACAAGACTCCCCTGTCACAAGACCCACAAAGAGGTCCAGGGAATTCTCCTGTCTCACTGCCATTGGACAGATGAGGAAACTGAGGCATAAAGAGGTTAAGCAGTTGCCCTAGTTCTCAGGTCTGGGTCTAAACCCAGGCAGTGTGACTCTAGAACCCTTGCTCATAAATATTACCTTTAATAAGTGAATATATGGGAAGCTTTTAAAATAGAGCCTGACATGGGTGAGTTCTTAATGTTAGCAGCTATTACACTGTTTCATCTATTCTACCATAAGAGCACAAAAAAACTTGCATTTTACTAAGGGCTTTCTAATTTGTCTCAAATTTGAAACCTAAATATAAATTACTGTGGTATCATCCTGTCGATTTTATTAACAACAGACTTTATTTATTATAACTACCATCTAAAAATTACATTTCAATGTAATAACTAGGTATTATTTTTTGTTTTGAAATAGGTAGAGATTAGTAGTAGCCTCAATTTCCATAGAAGACCTGAAGTTAGAAGGAAGCTGAGTAACTTTTTCATGGTTCTACTCTTAATAACGGAATCTCTCCTTTATATGAGAAATTCATTCTTTGTGGCTCAGGACTACCTGACCAGAACCAGTTCCTGTATCCTCCCCTTCGAGAGAGACGGGAAAAGCTCAGAAAGGTCATGTGAGGCCAAAAAAGTAACCATCCAACTCCAGTCTAGAGTAATTGATTCAGAGATGTTTGGCCAATTAGAGTCATTTTGAGATATTTTTGTCAGGCAGGTCTATGGGAAAAAACTCTCTATTTACGAGGCTACTCTGCTGTTATGACATAAGACTGGAACAAGAAGCCATCTTGTCCAGCATACAGAAAAACTAACACTTAGAGAAATGCAGAAACACAGTTCTGATGACAGGGTTGGATTAAGTCCCTTAATCCAGCTATGCATGACCCAATGATAACCCTAGATAGCTCACATAATAAATTACAGCTCCCTCCACTTAAAAGTTCGGTTGGGTTAGTTGAAATTAGGTTTCTGTCACTTGCAACTTTCTATCATCAAAGACTCTTGGTGGTCTTTGTGTTTTTAAAAACATTATATACCAAATGCCTCAATTAATTAAAAATCAACTTGACTTATCAAGAGGAAACATGGATTAATAAAGTTCTTTGGAATTTTATTAATGGAATTCTTATGTCTAAGATGAGTAAATGTATAATCTATGTTGCTTAAAAATTGTTTCTGAATATTAAAAAATATCTGAGAGTAGGTCATTTTTGCTTTAAAGGCCCATCAAAAGCTAAGAAACCTTGACTAGAAACTGCTATTTTAGAGGCTAAGTGACAAAATAAAACAAATAAAAATACTTGACAGCTCTTGAGGAGTTGAAACTATTTCTATACTTTCAAAAAATCCCTTAAACTCACCATTCCCTAACAACAAAACTTCTTCGAGGAAGAGAATCAGTGTGCTTTAGGAATCTGAATAAAACATTCAAGTGCCATGAAAATTAGCATCTAAGCTCCGAATTCTCCGTGTGCCTCATGAAAATCAGGCAGAGAAGCTAATGGGAAATTTAACACAGGCCAAATGTCATTATTGTTGTAAGAAATATACTATAATTAAAACGTTTCTGAGTCCTGGCCAATGACCTACTGTAATAATGCTTTGTTGACCTTATTATAGAAATAATTTTTCATTACTAATTCAGTAAAAGAGTCCCTTTTTCAGTCTTTGAGCATAAATAATAAAGGAAAAATTAGCACCTGATTTTTCATTGAAGCATAAGAAGCAATGCAAAGTCATTGACTAGTTAAGGAGGAAACCAAATTCCAAAGCCACAGTGAACAGGAAGGCAAGAAAATAAAAACAGAGACATTTTATAGAAGAAAGAATAAAAGCAGTAGATCTAGCTGATTCTGGCAAAAGATACAGGAGAAATGGCGAAAGCATTCGATTTCATTCATTCTGCATTACCCACATTCTGAGAAGCACAGGGGCTGTGGTCTGTACATTAGAAGTCAGATTGATTACATTCAATCTGGATGGAAAGAACATTTCTTTCAAATTATTATTGTGTCTTAAATTTATTTAGAAAATCACTCTCTGGAATGACATTTGAGTATTATAAGATAATGTACAGCCTCCCTGGAGGTCCCTGTACTGGAATTTCACCTGTGAGCTCTGCCTGCCGTTTCTCTTCTCTTCTGGCTAGTTATCCACAGGAACCTGCATTTCAGAAGAACTCAAAGTGCGCTGTGCTCTGGGAAGACGAACATATTCTCTCTATTTAGCAATACAGAAGTAGGAAATGCTAACAGTAATGGCCAAATAGAAATGATTAGGGCAAGCTTTATATATAAAATGTCATGTATATTGTTTATTTTGAGAGGCACAAAACAAAGTCATATCATTTGAAATTTGTCAGGGGCAGGGAGAACTGTGGCAAAAATTCCATAAAGATTCTTTTAAAATTCAACCATGTTACTATGTTACCCCAAGGAAAATGACACATTAAGCCTTTAACAATCATTTCCCTAACAACACAGATCGACTAGATTCCCTCAAGGAAAACTGGTTCCTATGAAAATGGGAGCCCAGAATAGATCAAATGTGATAAGGGACTGAGGAGGAGAGAGGTGGGCAGAGTCCAGAGCAGGGGCCAACACATGAAATGACCTTGGGGTGAGGAAGATAACAAGAATGCACCGACCTAGCAGCCGAACAAATCAGAATGTGGTGGGCTAAGGCCAAAGCTGGGAGCTTATGTCCCATCCAAAGGCATTCAAAGCTTAATTTTTAGAAAAGCAAAACTGCTTGGCTAGGCAAGCACAATAGCTGCAGTGGCCCCAATTTTATGACCTGTGCTCTACCGAACACTAATGTCCCTGAAGATGTTCTCAGGTGTCAAATCAAATCAAGACCAAACAAACCTACAAACAAACCAAAAGTGAGGTCTAATGAGAGAAACATTTGGGAAACATGAGGTACACTGGAGTATCTTCTCTCTGCCTCTCTAGATTCACTCTCTAGCTTTCTTGGCCCTGCTCTGTGCCCTAGCAGGTTGACCCAAAAGGACTACGTTAAAGGGCTCCCTTGTCCTCTGGTTCCGGTTGGTTTCAGCCAACTGGAGATACATGTAGGAGATTTTTTCGGTATTCATTCTGCTGCTCCTTCTTGAAATAAGTTGGCTGTATCTTTCTAACAATGGGCATACTCAGTTGGCTCTCTTCAAGTTCTAGTAGCCACTCCTTCCACTTGCCCTTTCAGACCCAGGGATGGTAACACTGTTACTAAATCCAGAGCATTGTACTATCCCTCGGTACTTTCTTTAAACTTTGCCCGTATCTTTGTAAGAAGTCCTCCTACTAAAGTTTCCTCAGGTTATAAGTTTAAGTGTGCTGTATATTTCTTGCCATGTCTGACATTGGGTAAAAGAAAATAACTTTTTTTTTTTTGCAAGACTTCTCAGAGTCCTTAAAACACTACTGTGTAGTGTGAATATGCAAGAGTGCAGTATAAAATAATACTGTCCATTAGACCCCAATCCAGAAAGGAGAGACATGTCAGAGTGGGCAGTGGTTGAGAGGTCCCAGGAATCAAAGATAACCAAAGCTTAAAAGACAGTGGCAATGAGTGCAGGGAGTAGAGAAGACCAACTTCTCTAATGCATGATTTCTCAAGTTTAAAGTTAGGGGAGGTAAGTTCTGGAAAAGGTATTGGGTAATGGTAATCTTAAAGTTGAAAAAAAAATCTGCATGCTGTGGATTCTTGTAAACCCCTTTCAAGGTTCTTTTCTTTTTTCCTTTTTCTTTCCTTTCATTCTTTCTTCCTTTTCTTTTTCTTTCTTTCTTTTTTATAAGCATTTCATTCAGGATCTTTCAACCAATAAAGCTAGGGGAAGTGTTTGGTACTTCCTTTCTGCTTTTTACTGTACTTTCTGGACTATATATTAGGATATCATATTGCCCAATAAAAATGTTCATATAAAAACTTTGCTTCAACTGGTGAAATGAACCTGAAAACAGAACTAGAAACACTGAGGATAATAAAATACATTTAAATCTCTCCTCCACAAACCTTTAAAGAAATATCAGTAACAAAACATTAAATTTAGCCCATTTTTCAGCACTTCAAAATGGTGTCCCCTATTCTTCAAAAGCAATTTGGGAATTCCTAGTCCATCTAGACTGCCTAAGAAATGACCAAGCACTGGCCAGGCGCAGCAGCTTATGCCTGTAATCCCAGCAGTTTGGGAGGCCGAAGTGGGTGGACCACCTGAGGTCAGGAGTTCGAGTCCAGCCTGGTCAACATAATGAAACTCTGTACTAAAAATACAAAAATGAGCCGGGTGTGGTGGCACACACCTGTAATTCCAGCTACTTGGGAGGCTGAGGCAGGAGAATTGCTTGAACCTGGGAGGCAGAGGATGCAGTGAGCTGAGATCTCACCACTGTACTCCAGCCTGGGCAACAGCCTACGTGACTGCACAAAACAGTTTCCAGTCAGAGCAAACTGCCTTCTCTGTGTCTAAAAAGTACTTCAAACGTGGTATGTCTGAATCCAATCCCTCCAAATCTGTTTCCACCATGGTCTTCTCTATCATTCAAGTTGCTCAGGCCAAAACTTTGGCTCTCATCTTTGACGCCTATTTATTTTTTCACACCCTACAACTAACTCATCAGCATATTCAGTCTGTTCTACCTTCAAAATATATCCTGAATTCAACCACTTTTCACTAATTCCACTGCTACTATCTTGGCTCGATGCTTTTATACTCATTATTTTATTTATGTCTCATAACCTCTTGAAGGTCTTTTTAATCTCCATTTAACAGTTGAGGAAACTGAGGCTTCAGAAAGACATAATCTCTTGCCAAAATGGCATGCTTAGGAAATGGAAGGACTAGGATTTGAAACTATGCCTGGCCAATTCCAAGCTTTTGCTATTTCTAATACAGTACATCAGGATAAAATTTAAGGTTTTTCAAAATTGGCTCTTAAAAATTAATATATAATGATTTGTTTCTAAGAAATCATTTCCCCTCATCTGATTTAGGAGAATCAAAAGATTTACCTGGTTTGTTCTTCACAAACTTTACGAGGAGGTGTGTGCATGCACACATATTTCTACAGCATTTAGTGAGGAAAATAAGAAATTTGATGGTTATGCCACTCACTGCAAACTTAGGGACATCATAGCATACAAAAGAAATCCAATTAAGAGTTGTTTGAGGTGACTAGTAGAGAAAGGATTATTTATCCCATCACATTCTAAATAGCCAGGAGCCAGGCAGAGAAGCAGCTGGGTGCTAGGGAGCATTAGGGAGTTGTGTCTAGGGTACCGCCAGAGAAGAAGGTGGCAGCTGGGAGTGGGGAGGGTTTCAGCATCCAACATTTAAAATGATTCAAACAGGAAAATGCCAGCTGGAAGGAGGGGGTGCTAGGCATCCAGTAACCTTCTGGTAAAACCAATTTTCTGTCTGGTATAACAGAAAGAACATGACACATGTTAGTAACCCAGGTTTTGAGGTGGGGGAAGTGCTTTTTCCCCAACAATTATCTTGTTCATGCAGTGAGTGCCACCCCCAAAGGGAATGCACCAAGGAGGATGACCTGTTATTAAGTCAGAACATTTTGGCCTATGTCAACACTAGGACAGTTCTTCTGGGTACCAGGATAATATGCCAAAGAGACCTTTAAACATTTTATATGTTCCCTAATTTAAACTGGGAATATGATGGTCCCTTAAGATGATTCTCTTTTTAAAGGGTGTATCATTAAAAAGGTTATATGAGTTGATTCCACTAAAACACACACACACACACACACACATACTCTTGTGCACGCACACATGAAATGAGACATCCACTTCAAGTATATATGACAGGCATCTAAAGACTGCGGGTTTAAACCCTCACTTTATCAGCTCTAAAGGCCTAATTTTGCAATCAGCTAAACCTACAGTACATTTTCATCAAGTGTTGCAAATCAGCAAAATATTAAATGAATCTTGAAAAAAATGATTATGAATCCACAGTTCTGTTTGACTGTATAATTCTATTTAAGATTAAAATTACTATCATAAAAAGGCCACTTTCTGAATGTAATTCCACAAAAACATCATCACAAAAGCTTTTACTGCTATTTATGTCAGAATGTATTTTAAACAGTTCTAATCATTTACCTTTGTGGACACTTAATTAAAATTACAAAACCAATTTTAATCTGTAGTCCAATTAATATGCAAATATATGCAAATGTGGTAAATCAAGGTGGTGATTAAGTTAAGGACACTCTATTTCATGTCTGCTTTAAGTGTGAAAACAAACAATCTTTTTTGTAATTGTACTGATGGATTGTGATGTTTATAGGGTTAGTATGGGGTACAAATGTTTATGCATCAACATTATGCCAAAACAAAGATTTTATACTCTGGAGTGATTTAGCATCCAGCATACATTCAGATGCAACAAAGTCATTTTGCAGTCATCTTGTGAATTAGAATAAGGTCAAAGCAAAGTTAAATTTCTATGTCATCCATTTGTATGGCTATTTAAAATTCAACAATCACTTTCTGATGTGTTAGGTAAGAGCCAAGAAGTCTCAAGAATGGCATATTATCGCGCTTTATCATTTAGTGTTCCTAATACAGAGGTTTATCTTTGATACTATTACTGCAACCGTTCTCTCATTAGGGTACAAAGATATTCAGCCTTTTTAACCCCTCTTTTTCACAAGTTTTAAATGTGGAAAGTACAGCTAAAATCCAAGTGACCACCACAGTTTAAGTATAGAAATGCTCAACACATCCTGACATCCAATTCTTTCCTCTTTCTTTTCTCCTGTTATTGTGTAGATAGTACTGATGACTGAAGAAAAACTGGCTGCGGGAACACTGTTTTAAAAAGGGCATATGCTTACCTTCAACAGGATTTGGTTTCCTAAATTTGTGGTCAGCCTTATGAGAATCTTTTACTAAAACAAGAAAAACAAACAAACAAAAACAAACAAACAAACAAAAAAAAACACCTACAACTTCCTTCTAACCAATGACTTCTCCATTCTCAAACGCATATCTATTTTCTGAAATAAATACATTTCTGAAATGTATATCTTGTAGAGATGAAGAAGAAATGGGGTCATTTTTTTGAAAAAGAAATAGTGTGACCTAAAAATCCCAGTTACATTATGTCATATCTCGGGGAAAAAAAATAATCTCGAAGCTTTGTTCTTGATGAAATATCCATGAGTGATCACATAACACATTTATGTCAGAAAAACATTAAGAATAACAGGTTTGATCATACTGTTTTTGTGTAAATGTGACTGATTTCCTTTTTTCAAGCCTGAAGAAGCCAGAGTTGCTCATATAAATTTTGAAATGATTAGAAGAATTGGGTACATTTTAGAACCTTTATGCTCCAAATATTTCATGCTTTTGAAATATTCTTTTCAACATTAAACATTTAGATATTGACAAATAAGAACTTCAGCAATACAGCATTAATCATTAGCATTTTGTAGACATTTCTCATTGGACACCTATTTTTTGCAGCTGCATTATTTAAAATAATCTTTTCCATTCTTAACTGAAGATATATTCATATGTATTTCCCCATTTCACTTAGAAGAATGAGGAAAATGGATTTGAAATTGCTGTCATCGAATCATTTTTAACACTTGATATACATTTAAAAATATCACTCTGTGAAGGCAGATAATTTAATAAAAAGCAATACACTTTATAGTTATGTTTACTAAAGTAGGTAATGCGTCCTTAACATGCTTCTGGAAACTTATTTCTCCCTCTCAATCTAATCTAATTTTACCATCCATATTTTGAAATTCTCAAAAATATCTAACTTTCTAAGAACAAAGATCCTAATAAATGTTGAATGTAATTGCTACACATATTTTTCCTTTAACTGTTCCACTGTTACCATCATTACTTTGCATTGTACATATTCTTACAAATAAGTCATTCTTCTAAAATATTTTTAAATGAAACTGTATACAACAAACCATTAAGTTCATCTCTCTCTCTGAGTAGGTGTTTAGGGACTGTAATTTTCTAAATGTATCTAGTACCAACATATTCAATTATGAAACAGTCTTCTTGTGATGATGCACCTAAGACAGCAGTTTACATTTATATTAACAAACTCTATCTTCATTATAGTACAAGGACAAAGCAGGATTCCCTTCCCCAATTTAGATCCAACAGTGAAATACATAACACAATGCAACATAAAATGAAATAAAAGGAAGAACATAAAATGCACTGCATTAAATATCAGGAAAAAAATAGCAAGCACAAAACTGCAGAACCAGCAGCACAGTGAGCTATGTTAAGACAATGGACCATCTCAGGGAGAGCAAATGGAGTAAAAATGGTTTGGAAGTTAGATAATCAATGTATTAAAGTCAATCTTTTTCTACTAAATGTGTAACATGACTTTTGTAAAAGATTATTTATTTCTTAAAATTATAAGTTTCCAGTATTATGTAATTTTACCCATATATCAATCTGGAAATTATGCCAAGCAATATATTGGAAACCCTGAGCCAAACAGGAACTCCTCTGGTCCAGCTCTTGTAGGAATATGTCACAAAATTATATTAGTGAGTAAACCGTACCGTGACATGACACTAGAAAACAAAGCATTAATGAATAGGAACACAGATCAAAATATCATCTAATTAAGAGGTAGTCATGATGGGATGTCCTGCTGGCTTTAAATGAGAAAAGAGGGTTGTTATTTACAGGACTTTGTGAAAGTGCTTAGCTTAAAGCTATATAGTTTGATCTAATAGCAGGTATGGGACAGAGGATTAAAAATTTACAATAAAACAAATAAAACATTGTTAAAAGGACATAAAATGCTTTAAAAAGTCTTATTAAAATAAATATACTGCCACTGATTTTTTTTTTTTTTTCTTTACTCCATTGGAATAAATAACACGGGAACATTTTGCCCTTTGAAGGAGTATCAGTCTTAGGCACAAAATAGAGCTTTTCGGGGGGATAAGGGTTGGGGATGATTATCTCAACAATACGCTAATTTTTAAAAGAAAACTTGTTTTTTTTTACTGTGTATATTATGTGATGAATTATTTAAAATTAATCTCGATTATGCAAAAACACATAGAATTTTATATTTCACAACCACTACCCTTTTTTAGATTGGGCACATGGTTAAAGTTTACAGAAACGGATACTTGCTTTTCTTTTCATGTAGTTTACTGATAATCATGCCTAAATAAACTGATTTGACCTTGGGAATGTCTCACGTTCCATGAAGCAGCCCTTTTGAATAATCTCCAAAACCTACACATCTGAGATGATTTTGGACCTCCTCCCAGAAAAAGCCTTCATCTTAATGGCCATCTAGCGGAGATGAAAGGCCCAACATCTTCTCTAAATTTCTGGGGGGCTCAATGTTGCCTATGCCAAATTCCATACTCTGTCCTGCTGCCTTAGATGGTGGCAAGTTAATAAAATGAATCGTACAAGATAATATGGCAGTATTCTCTGGGCATACTTTCTTCTAATCAAACAAATCTTTTTCAGACATACTCTTAAATCTTAGAAGTGCACAAAAAAGGGAGGGGTGAGGAGAACGGCAAGAATCTAGGCCTCTTGTAGACAAGAATAAAGCCAACTCAAAAATTAAGGCCAGAAAAAGCTTTGCATCTGTTTGCCATTCTAAACCTAGCCCCAGAGTAAATCATCTCAGAGATTCTACTAAATCTACAATTTTCTACAACCTTTTTAGTATGTTTATTTCTTTGCTCACACGAAATGCCATGCATCCAAAAACTCTGGATCAGAGAGCAAGCAACTTCAATCCAAGTTCAAGCTGTGAATGATCAAGAATGAGACTTAGTATTTACTTTGCTTACGCTCAGTCAGTTTTATGTGGAGGAAAAATAAGAATCCGATGCCCAGAAAAAAGCAGAAAAGAGGTGTGTTTCACATTTTCCCTATAACCTATATCTCTAATTTTTTGGTTTCACTGTAGCAAATCCCTGTGTCAGAGTGTATGTGTTTGTGTAAAGACAATCTTACTTTCTCACCAGCATAATTCAAAAGATAGGATACATATTTTCAGATACACAGGCTACCTTGAAGAGTCACAGACTTTTAAAAGTAGATTCAAGCACTTAGCCCATCTTCTCATTTACTAAGACACAGAGAGTTTTAGTAACTTGACTTGTCCAAGGTCCTTCAACCAGTTGATTGTCAACTGCAAGGCAGAACACCAGTTCCAAGTCAGGCAGGGCAGCAAGAAGCAAGTCTGTTTAGAAGCTAAGTAGGAATTGCACCATTCCTTGAGAAAGGGGTCCGTCCTTAAAACCTTGTCAGAAATCCACAACACAGAATCAGACAACAGAGAGCCAGGCCAAACGCCTATACAAGGTTCCTTTAACTTGACAGTGCTCAGCACGTACATGACAGGCTTAGGGCCTTTGTCTGGCTTAATAACAGGCTTTTCATTCTAGAAAATACTTTTGTAGAGTTTAAAAGAGTTAAAGACAAGACTTAAATTTAGTGAGCATAGACTACACTTACACTGTATTATTCCTGCAAAGATCTTGACTCCTAAGGAGCTTAAAATTTAGTTGGGACATCCTGAAACAGACACGGGGGAATTTTATGTTACAAGGTTTGCTCTGTGGTCATATTTCTCTACCTTTGCTTAGACTCAAATGAGTAGCCATTAAAACTGATTTCCCTGGGTGAGGTCCTGTGAGAGGGATAACCTTTATTAACGTCAAACAACACTGTGTGCATAAATTATCTGATCTTTTTAAGCTAATTGGAAATTGCAACTTGATAACAACATAGCCAATCAAAATGGACAGCTATATATTGTCACCTAACATACTTCTCACTTACTATAAAAATGTGAACTAAGACCTTTAAGAATTAAAAAAAATATTTAATATATTTATATATATGTATATACTATATATATATATATATATATTTATTTATTTCTGTAAACTGAATCTCCTGGCAATTATAACGAAAATGCTGATTAACATAGATTTGGCAAGCAACCTGTTTTACTTTCCTGTGAAAGAAAGGTGATGCAATGGAATTATATTCCAGTCCAAGTCATATCATGACAGGAAGTTTTGGATCAACTTCAAGGGAATCATTCTAAATATTCATTATGTCCTTTTGAACAAACAATTCTGTGCAATTATGGATCCACAATGGTTTTCAAAAGGTTTGTTTACAGAGCCCAAGAAGTTCTGCATAGTCCTTTCTAGGTTCACAGAAAGACATGAGTGGGCAGGAGAAAGCAACCTGGTAGGGTCTCCCCTCCTGCTCCAACAAAATCAGCTCTACTTCTGA
Source organism: Macaca thibetana thibetana (assembly GCF_024542745.1). NCBI lineage: Eukaryota > Metazoa > Chordata > Mammalia > Primates > Cercopithecidae > Macaca > Macaca thibetana. The sequence goes on along the minus strand of NC_065589.1, from coordinate 98,893,231 downwards.
TAACGTAATGTTTGAAAAAATGTTTGCTTAGCTAAATAATGGTCCAAAAGCTACCATCTCATTTGGAGGGAGAAATTAAAGTTAACATACAAAAAAGACTGCCAAACAATTATTGCCTTCGAATCATATCCCCCAACTCCCAACCTTGATGGGCAGAACTTAGGACAAAAATTCCACAACTCAGTTCTGTTGAGTTAAACCTGTATTTATTAAACACGCGGACTACACAAGGCATTGTGCCCTATGCAGGGAGAGGGTATATCATCCCATTCTACAAATGGGGAGACTGAAGCTCCCTAACTGATTAAGTACTTTGTCCAGTCACATGGGTAGCTAATAGAAGAGCTGGGAAGTAACCAGGTCCCTGCCACCTAGTCCAGGACTCACTCTCGTGTATACCAAATACCAATAAAGAGAACATTCTCCTATTTGATTTACTGAACAACCAACCACACCATCATGAATTATGAGCCAAAAGGGAATATGAATCTCTTATTTCAATGTAAATATAAACAATTAAAAAATTGAATGAATTAAAATACTGACATAATCGATTTTAAGAATTTAGAAGCAGGGTTGAGAAGGAGGGGTCACCTATTTTTAATTTTGGCTACAGATAATTTAAATAAGTAATTACACAACTAATGTTATATAATAACATACTGAAATATGTAATTTATATGAAGATTTTTTGAGAAGCAAAAGTTAAAAATCATTTTAACCTGTGACTGATTTTATTAAATCTACTTTCCTCCCTCTTCTGTTCTAGCTATGCAAACTAAAGAACACAGAGCGCTTTCCAAGCTCATTTTAAAAATCATTTTTCTAAAACTGAAAAATATTTGAGCTTTACTGCTTGGGATGATTAAAGATAAACAATAACTTTTAGGATTCATATATTTTCTAATCTTGCATAACTGTGATAAAGCCAAGCTTCTAATTAGAAATGTAAAATGATAGAATTTTGAAACTTAGAGGAACTTGAGATATAATCCAGGTCAATGATTTCATTTTACAGATTCAGACACTAAGGTCGTAAAAGGCTAAATGAGGGACCTGACCACACGCAGCTAGTTAGTAACACTGCTGCAACTGCAACCACCAGGCTGGAGATCTTTTCACTACAGCAAACACTTTAAATTATATCCAGAGTATTAGTAATGTTCTCCAAAAATGTGTCAGAGGCTACAGATGAGCACAGAACCAGACATCATAAATGATGATCATTACCTCAACAAAAAAGACATTTAACTCTCTGTGACACAACTAAATTATCCAATCACTTCTGCCTTAGTTTCCTCCTTGAAATACAGATATTTTTGACATATGCTATGTTGCAAAGAGTAAAAAGCTCAACTTTTGCCAACATTTGAGGTTGGAAAGTGCAATGAACTTTTGAGGAGGTAAGCAATATGGAAAACATGCTGAATTTACTATATTGATTATAATTGATAGTTACAATCTAGAGTTTACTCACTGATTCTACCTTACTCATCTAAGCAGAAAAAATTCTACATGAAACTTGTGAAAGGTCATAAAGTTTACGGGAAATTAAGTCACCAAAGATGTTGGATGTATGGGAAGTCAGAACACGTGTACATATTAGGAGAAATCAACAATAAGAAAGGGTAAATTTTCAAGAGAATGCTACATAGCTAATCTGGGTCGTAACACGCATTCACATGTTAAAAGCGTCACTTTTTCTGATTACATTACAAGATATACTTCTATCTCCAACTCATTCTACTTTAATTAAGCACGGGAATAACCCAAATTTAATGTTTAATTTATTTTCAAGGTCTCAAATATTGGCTCCTTGCATGTGTTTTGATCTTATAAGGCACTTTCAGAAGTTTTATTTAATGGATTCCTTTTTTAATATAGATGTCTGTGGAAAAGAAAGAGAAACACAAAGGGGACTCGAGGTCAGTGTAGCCCTTACAAAGAAGTAGTGATAGGACTCTATAAACTGTATTTAATGGCCCCCAATTGCATAGAACCGTGACTAAGACAGAAAAGTGCTGTTTTCACCTTTTATTCAATTCATTCACACATTTAATTCTACTGCCAAAACTGTTGATGTGTTTTATGTTTTTGCAATCAGCTAACAGCAGCATTTTAGATTTCCAACCTCAGACAGTACTGTTTTCGGCAAGAGCTCGTCTTTTCAACAAACATAGCCAAATGTCCACAGGCAGCACTGATTTGAGGCAGAACTAGAAATGAAGTGCTAATGGACAGTTGTGACGGTCCTGTATATATTGTGTGCACTTCTTGAACATAAATGATAGGTCAAATAACACACTGTTCAACAGAATGTCTTATGTACGCCGGGTGCAGTGGCTCACGCCTGTAATCCCACCACTTTGGGAGGACAAGGCAGGTGGATCACAACAGGAGATCGAGACCATCCTGGCCAACATGGTGAAACCCCGTCTCTACTAAAAACACAAAAATTAGCTGGGTGTGGTGGTGTGTGCCTGTAGTTCCAGCTACTTGGGAGGCTGAGGCAGGAGAATCGCTTGAACCTGGTAGGCGGAGGTTGCAGTGAGCTGAGATCGCACCACTGCACTCCATCCTAGGCGACAGAGTGAGACTCCATCTCAAAAGAAAAAAGAAAAAAAAAAGGATGTCTTATGTATACCACATCAGGGCACTACACAAATCATTGCAATGGAAAACAAACTCCTAGGCTGTGCCTTCTTGAGATAGGGAAGTGGTGTTCACCTGAGGTGCACAGTCCCAAACTGAAGGCATTTTTAAATGGGTCACTTAGAAATCAACTTCCACGAGGAAAAAGAGTAAGGAAATGCCACATACCTGGTCATACTGAGGACATATGGAATCATAAATTGATGCCACAGGACAGATAGAAAATTATTAATATCATTCCAGGCTACCAACATGATTTCTGCAGACTCAAGAGTGTTAAGAACCCCTCTGGATAAAGGCAAACAGTCTGCTCACTTAATAGGTGAAAACAATATGGGACAATGCAAATTTTTCACATGATTTTGGGGAAAAAAGTACATCTCTTTTGACACCAATTCTTAGAGAAAGAGAAAAACAGGAATTATAAAATTAAAAACCAGTCATAATCCTTAACTTTATACAAGTTAGCAGCACTGTCACAACCATTGTTTGATACTGTGCTATCAAGGTAGGAAGTTTTTTCTTTCTCAAATAGAAAAACCACAGGCCGGGCACAGTGGCTCAGGCCAGTAATCCCAGCACTTTGAGATGCTGAGGCAGGAGGATGGCTAGGGCGGAGGAGTTCAAGACCAGCCTGGGCAGCAAGGTGAGACTCGGTCTATTAAAAAAATAATAATACAATACAAAAATAAAATTAAAAGAAAACCAGGTAATATAAACAACGGATTCAAAGATTAAGAATCTTAGAATTCAAAGAGCCAAAAAAAAAAAAAAAAAAAAAAAGAATCCTACATATTTACAAATTTGCACTTTCACAATTTGAGACCTTTGTGTTACCTAACTAAATGTATTTCACGCTACTTCAAACCAGTGTCATGTAGGGCAAGATGGAAATAAGTGGGTGGCTTGTATGATACAAAATGGCTCCCAAGGCAGGTTTCAACTGAAAAAATATAGGTCAGTAAAAGTCTCTGTTCCAGTACCTACTCTTCACATTACAAAGCAAAGTTTACAATAAAATTTCAATTAAACTCCAAAAGTTAGATAGACCCAAACCAAACTTACAAATAAGCCATAAAAATTTCACCTGTGGTAAAATTGAAAAGACATGAAAATACTCACCATCCATCCTTTACAACAGGCTAATAGCCACTCAGCATCAATTATCTATACCTCCAGGTACTGATTTATAAATTTGTTTTTACCTAAACATTTCTCCCATGTGCACATTCATGCTCTATTACGTTGGTATTATATTATCCTATGTGCTATCCTCATTCTGTTTATACATCAGTAATTGCTTTTTCAGAAATTGTATTAACTAAAAAATATATATGTATGGTTGTGTCTATCTACACAAATAAATATGTATGTGCCTGTGTGTTGTGTGTGTAAGCATAGCTCAGACACAAAGGCAAAAGAATGATTGTTATCTTACTAGCTCTGTCCCAGCTGTTGTATTTTAAACTGTTTATAAGAAGACATAAAGTCTGAAACATTATTTTATTTTTTACAACCATAGTAAGCAATTTTAACAATGATTTTCTTTGCAAATTTTTATCTGAATGGGAAAAAAGTTTTCTTTGATCATCTGCAATATGCTTATTGTTTTACGTATCTGAAGTGCAAGGATTTATGCAACAGTAGAAAAAATGAGGATCTAAAAATTTTAAAAGTCAAAGATAGCATATAAAAATGCCACTTGACAAAATTATTTAGATGTTTATTTTAAGGTATTTTCCAGCACAATTTGGCACTTTAAATTTTAAAGCTCAGGCTCAATTAGGCCCTGAAAGGAAAGCATGCTATAGCACTCTAAACAGCCTACTGCATTCATTTATTGTTCAGTTCACAGTCTCTGAATACAACACAATCCACCAACAGAGTCAGCTTTCATAATTCAGCAGTACAAAGTCTGCAAACACATGTAACCTAGATCCATATTTCCCAGTGACAGCATATGATAGCAGAATGTGAAGTATTAATGCTGGTGTCACTACAGTCCTACACTCTACTGCACTTTAAGAGAAAGCAGCTGCTGAGATGAAATGTGTGCCAACTGTCTGAAGACAGAAACATAAGAAACATTCCTTCTGTTACAAAGGGAGAGACACACACAAACAGACTTGCTTTTAGATGCAACAAGCACAAAGTTTCTTACTTTTGCCTTTTAAATTTCTCAAAAACACTCAGCGATTCTGCATAAGCAGAAAGATATGTATTTAAGAAAATCTCAACTTCCTTCTCATGAAAGTAAACCCAAAAAGACATTATGATTTTGTATCTACAAGTCAAAGGGTAGAAAAACCACCTCTTACAATTCATAGTGAATAGCCAATGAGTCCACACACCTATGGAAATGTAATTGCTATCTATGGAATAGATAGTATTGACCAGCTGAGCATTTTCATACTAACAACATACGGTCCTTAGGCCTTCCGATGAATGCTTCCTTTGGCATCTTCATAAAAATATTACCTTGAAATAATCTATTAAATCTTTGTTCTAACACATTTACATAGAAACCAGGCTATCTCTTTGCAAACCAAGAGCCTATCAATTTCAGCAAGCCCCCTTCCCAAGGGGTGAAGTCTATACATCTCAAAGTGGCATTTTTCTTTTTTCTTGATATAAAGATTGGCAATTTGTTGAAGAACCACAGTATCCTGATTTGTATAGGATATATTCTCGATGTAACAGTGCAAAGTGAACCAAAGTGCTGTACTGCTATCTTTTCAACACAGCTCTACCATAACAACAAGAGTGTGACATAATCTGAACTGTTTGGTTATAATTCACTTAAAAACTAGGAAACCTCATTGACCCCCTTATCAAACAATTTATTGTGCATTTGCAGACTGGACAATGAAACAGAGGAGGCAAAGTATTAACGGTGACATTATTTGGCAAGCGCCTAGTGCAATTCATTCAAAAGGCAATTTTAAAATTGAATGAAGAGGTTTGACTAGGCAATAAAAACAGCCACAATGCCAGTGAACAGTACTTAGGAGGAAAGCCTCTAATTATCCTATTTATAAATCAACAGCAATTTTACTGATGACTTCTTTGCAAAGTTGATTAAAATAACTTCAAAATATTTTTAAACTAGATCATATGCATTTTATTAAACTATAATTTAAAAAATATTATTGATTGTTTGAAAATGATAAAAACTTGAGAGCAAGAATGAGACAGCATTTCTGTAGAGAAACATTCCTACAATGCTCTGCAACATAATTATAGCACTGCCCTTGGGGAAGGGGATTTTATTTTATAATGAGAATGTTTACACTGTTATGGGGTTCACTCTATCTGGGAGGAAAGGTTAAACTTCTTTCCATTAAAGACAGCCTTATAATGAAAAGCTCTGAAAGGAGAATGCAGTCTAATATAGTAGATGTAATGGCCTATTAAATGATTCACACAAAAAAATGAATCAAGTTCATTGTATCTTACTGCTGTTTTATGACAAAATTGTTGAAAAATAAAACTATTGTCAAGATAATTGCATATTACATAGGCTGTATTACTGTAAGCAGTACTCTTATTGGATGACCTAGAGTCTAATTTTTAGGTACATTAACAGGACATTACATTTTAAATACTTTACATTATTGGAATGTTTTAAAAGAATTCCACTTTTACTCTGTTGGCAAAATCAATTTGGACTTAATGTCATGCTGCAATTGTGCATCACTCTTTTTCAATTAAAATTTTCCATACATCCTTTTTGATGTCATTCTTACATTCCTGCAACAGATGCTTGTTTATATACCAATTTACTAAACTGCTGCTGTACTGGTAATACACAATTGTAGATGTAACCTCTCTGTCTAGTTTACATTCCCAGATCTCCTCTCAATAAATATATATTTTCAAAATAATTTGCCTCTTTAACAATAATCTCTAATTACCAAACAATCTCCTCTACTGAAAAAACATAAACAAAATGTCTCTATATTTTTAGAGTGTACAATTAAATACACATTTCTGGAAAGAATGACATCCTTAACATTTTAAGAAAGGGGTATTCCCATGAATGAGTTTAAGCACAGTTTAAAAGTGTATTTTAGGAGGCATAACTCCAAAGGAGATCCATTAATTCTGTCCTCTGAGAACCTGAGAAATCTCTCAGATTAGCTATATACCATAGCTGTCTATTACGTGGAGCATGAGCAATATATAACATCATGTTCATTTTTAAAGTTATATAACATCATATTCATTTTTAAAGTAATACCATAACAATGTTAACTAAACCGTATGTATAATTTATCAGCATTGTTATTATGTCTCTGTAAGGTTTCAAAATAGAACAATCAAAGCCTCACACAGATTAAAATGTTGCTCACTGAAATAAATCTATTTGGAGAAAAAATATACAAAAATGCATATTGATTTCAGATTTGTGGGTGAACATAGACTAAAAACTACTTTTTGCACATCATCAGTACTTAATTTGAGTAAAGTGATGCTGTGATTCTGTTAAATGAAGCTCGTCATTTTAAAAACATTTATCTCCGAATATATATGTGTGAAATTCTGGCACGGAAACTTTCATAAGAATCTTGAAGGAAAATTGTCATGTTGGATCAAACACTAAGCAGTATCACCTCTTTTTCAAAAATAATTTTCTGTTACAACTGAAAATATTTTTGTCCCACATATAAACAAATTTACTCTAATTTTACAACCTCATATTTATCAGGGGATTGCCTGTCGTTAGCAAATTTTGCAGCCTCAAGTTACTGAAATTACTAAATATTTTGCTTTAAGAGAAAAAATACCTCTATTGAAAAACCTGTAACTGTTTACTATTGCCAATTATGTTTAATATTCATTTAGTCTCCTTCTCTATCTAAATCAGGCTTTTGTAAAATCTGCAGAGGGGAGTATTTGTGAGTTTCATTTCTTCCCATTTCTTCCATCTCTCAGGTGGGCACTGAAGGAAAACTTGAGCTTTCTAGAGAGGGTGTCTTGAGGGTTAAGATAAGGTAAGGGGGCGGGGAGGGGGAAAGGAATAAAAATCAGAAATATAGGTGGGGAAACAAAGCTTTTTCCAACACCTAGTGCGGTGGCAATTGCTTAACTTTTTTTCCTTCTTCCACAAGAGTCCAAAGTTAACTGTATAATTTGGCAGGGCATCAAAAAGGTCCAAAAAAGTTCTGGAAAAGGCAGTAGCTGACTTGAGTACAGTTCCATTTTGTTGGGTTAAGTTTACACTAGGGAAATGTGACAAGAACGCTGGAGAAAACCTTCAGAGAAAAACACAGAACAGTTCACAGGGCTCGTGTACTATGGAAACACTCAGCCTCCACCTTTCTTCTTCCCCTAATAAACCTTGAAGGAAAAGGGAAGGAGGAAGTGGGGAAAGGAAAAGGGAAGGTGAGGAGGAGAGAGGAGGTAAAGGGAAGAGAGGGAAGACCTGCGGGGCACAGGAGGTAGACAGCTACTGATGGGAATCTGTTCTTGTCACACAACTCCATACTCTCGCAAAACAATTTCTCTGAAAGGAGCATGGGTCATTGTGGCAACATTATTCTTGACTGAGGTAAGAGGTCCAGAGAGAGCCTGTCACTATCATTTATGGATATATATTAATATACTTTAGGGGTTATTCAAAGATGGAATTTTTTTTAAGACAGAGTCTCACTCCTGTCACCCAGGCTGGAGTGCAGTGGCACAATCAGCGCTCACTGCAGCCTTGACTTCCCAGGCTCTGGTGATTCTCCCACCTCAGCCTCACAAGTACCTGGACCTAGAGGCTCACACCACCACACCTCACTAACTTTTTAGAAAATTTTTTGCAAGGATGGGGTTTTGCCATGTTGCCTGGGCTGGTCTTGAAATCCTGGGCTTAGGATCTCTCCCATCCCTGTGTTGGCCTCCCAAAATGCTAGGATTACAGGCATGAGTTACTGCACTCAGCCAAAGATGGATTTTTAAGACACAACAAAAAGCCCCTTCTGCTGATATTATATTTCTTTATGGAAGAAGATTTAACCAAAGAAAAAAGAGCAAACATACAAGGGAGCTCAGTGCTCGTGTGGATGCATTCTTAGCCCTGCACAACATTTGGCTACCAAAAGCCTGATGTCATTCAAAGAAAGGTGGTAAATAAAAAGCAATACTAACACTGTCACTAGGTAAATCAGCAAATATTTGCTCTGAAGAACTGTATTAAAATCAAAGCACTGGGGTATATACCATTTTGTTAAGATTTCTAACCACGCTGAATCTTTCCTCCATCTCTACCATTTTCTTGGTTTCAAGGTGGTAGAAAGTAAAGCAGAAGTATAAAAAGGTTGAACATACCCACATAATTTAAAAATATGATGATTATAGGCACACATACCGTAGGCCTTAGCAGTGATTTTGTATAACCCTCTTATGTTACAGATGAAGAAATTAAGGCTCAAATAAATTGACCTGCCAATGATGCCACATAGCAAGGAAGTGACAGAGCAGGGAACTGAACCCAGGTTTCTGGCTCTCAGTCTCAGGCTTTGTAGACTGTGCCATCTAACCTTTAGTCATAAAATATTTTTATCAGAATTTTCTATGACATTCGTCATCCTTGAGGGGTTATATAGAAGGAATCAAAACACACACACACACGTGCACACACACAGGCACATGCACAGGCACATGATCACACTCCTCAGATTGGAGACGGCTATGTTTGCCTTTGGTTTTTATGGAGTTTCTAAGTATGGACTGGCAAAGAAGGTGGGAAATTCTCAGTCTCTCTCTCTAGAGGCTGGCAGTTACCTTACAAAGTAAACTCTAGGTAAAAAGAAGTGTAGAATAATGCCATAGGCTTGGATCTACACACAGAACCTGACTAAATGACAAGAATAGCAAGACCTATCCCCACAGAACCAACTAAGAATGTGGTCTGCAGACATGGACCCAAAGACTGGTTGCCTACTGGCTTGGTTAGAAAAGGCCACACAGCTTCCATCTGCCTCTCTTGA
>NC_065589.1:98546102-98578602 GCF_024542745.1 Macaca thibetana thibetana | reverse complement strand
GGAAGACAACTTATATAAAGCGTTTAGCACAAGGATTGCACATAGTAGGCACTCAGGTAATGTTAGATCATTTTATTCTTATTCATTAATACATGTTCAATAATTTCTCAAGTTCTAAGCAGGACACATGCAGCAGGAGCAGAGTACATGGAAGTAGTAAATCTGAATAGAGAGAAGAGAAATTGTAGATGAAAATTTTCCTGATGCTCTGGTTGCTACAGTGTGCATGGGCAAACTGTCCTACAACCTCTTTTGGATACTAACGTCTCATCAGCTCAGGAACACAAAAAGGTCAACTACTTAGCTGACTTCTGGGAGAGACTGTATGAATAATTTTGAATGAACATTACAGTTGATATGGCTTTCTTTTCCAAAGCAACAAAACACAGAGCAGTGTCAGAGAGAGAGCAAGCATTCTCTGTTACAGGTTTCCAGGCCTGTTAGCAATGCTTCGGGCATGCCCACTAAACTGCAGTCTGTCTTAGAGATACGCCTTGATTATAGGCATTCAATTTTCAGAGAACTCATTTGATAAGAAACAGTATGCTTATAATAGGCATATATTAATCCTGCAATATGAATTGACAATCTGAAAAAATAAAATGTTCGGTTATGATATCAAACAAAGGATAGAATCTGGGAGCAGGTGAGAGTTTTGACATATACCTTATATTAAATAGTCTACTGATCTTCAGAAGTTTCAGTGGTAAGTATTTAATAAATTCAATTTAAATAGTAACTGACTTGGACATTCATCTCTTTTTAACTTGTTTTGTTGGTTTACCTGATTCAAATCAAGATGTCCTAGAATTAAGTTTCCACATGACCAAGATTCAGAACATCCAAATTGATACTGAGTGAATCAAACTTTCTTAGGGTAAATATTTTCTCTACTATCTGGATTTGTGATTCACCTGACAGCTAGAATGATAACTGAACTTAATAATAAATGAAAGGTTTGTGGTATGAAAAAAATTACCATATAACTGAGAAACAAAATTGACTGGTAAATTTATTTAAAACTTAGACTTATCTACTCAAAAGTAGAAACATTTGTATTACTTTTCTAAATAAGGTGGGTTTAAAAAGCACCTACCATGACGTCTCAACAGAGAAAGCACTCAATAAAGGTCAGATTTAAATTTTAGTAGAATACAAACGAGTTCTTGACAGTGCCTAACAGGAGTTTCAGAGTTTTTAATTTCACAGTCCTTGTTTGTGACAATTAATTCTGTTGAAGTCAACATCTATATAGTGTTTCCCTCCTCTGTCCCGGTCCCAGGTCCCAGGAAAAGCAAGCAAGCAACAAGCCATTGGTAAGAAAAATGAAGCATGATGACTTTGGTATCTGCCTAGGAAATAAATTGAGGCAAAAAAAAGCACTGGGTCCCAAGAATAAGTAGCTCATGATTTCCTTCTTAAGTTAAACGATTTTATATGTAAAATTGTAGACAGATATCACAAACACACTTTACCAAGGACACATTCATAATCAATGCATAATGAAATGATGATTCAATTTTATTTCCCAACCTTAGAATCAATCAGTCCCAAGACAATTATCACTTAAAATTTTCATCTTACTGCATTCTCAAAATATTACTAGTGCTTAATGTAAACAAATGAAAGGCTAGTGGGATAGGAACTATCCCACATGTTCAACTGGGATAGGAACATGGACTAAATTTCCACATATATCACATCGATAGAAAATTCATGAAGAACTTGATTTGAATAGAACCTAATACACTGACAGTAGTAATGTCATGAGATGTTTGATCAAGTGACCAAAAAGTTAACACGCTGGAAACTTGACAAGTTGGAAAGCCAACAGGAAGATAATTAATCACAAGTTTAGAGAAACCATTGAATGATTAGCATCTTGTTGCTAGGCAATGTGTCCAGGCAGCAGCTCTCACATCTTGAAGGAGCAGAATATTTTATTTTTACTTTAAAAAATAAAGTTATTTATTTATTTATTTATTTATTTTTTTGAGACAGAGTCTCACACTGTTGGCCAAGTTGGAGTATAGTGGCGTTATCTTGGCTCACTGCAAACTCCACCTTCTGGGTTCAAGCGATTCTCCTGTCTCAGCCTCCCGAGTAGCTGGGATTACAGGCATGTGCCACCACACCCAGCTAATTTTGTATTTTTAGTATTTTAGTTTCTCCATGTTGGTCAGGCTGGTCTCGAACTCCTGCTCTCAGGTGATCCACCTGCCTCTGCCTCCAAAAGTGCTGGGATTACAGGCGTGAGTCACCACATCAGGCCTGAAGTTTATTTTTCAAATAAATTATGCATATTTGTGTTTGTCAACTTTTGGGCCTCTCAACTATCTACAGACCTATGAAAGTTAAAATTCTCTAATTTATAAGAAGTAAATATATTGACTGGATGTCAATGTGTATGATAACCCTCACTAAAATAAAAGTTGTACACTCACCGTGTAGTAAATCATAGAGTTTGCATATGGTCATATAATAAAACCAATCAGAGAGGGAAAGATGCCTTCAATGATGTGCCTATTGTAGCTGAATAATGGAATACAAAATATATGTGAGGTTGATTAAAATATTAAAATTAAAGTAAAATTTAGGTATGAAAATATCTTTACTTTGTAAATGCTTAAGTAGCACTTAGTACTAAAGAAAATATCTATGCTAAAAGAAAATTTTGATATTTCAAACATTGAATTATATAACACAAGTATAAAAACTGTTTGGATTTAGATTGGGTTGTCTTTAAGGTGTCATTAAACTTTTAAAATAATAACAATGACTATCAGACAGCTAAAGAAAAAGAAAACTGTATTGGTTGGAGTAAGAACCCTCTTATTTATCAGCTTTGTTCTTTTCACAAAACCCTCCCCACACGCTCAGGCTGATGCTGGTCACTTGCGCTGCCTCCAGCACGTGCCCAGTGAGGAATAATGGCCAATGATGAGTACAAGTGCTTCCCAAAGACAGTTTTCAGTGACAGGAAAGAGTGCCATGTGTCTAGGCAATCAACATATGACAGGAAGTATTCACTTTCCCTTCGCCTTTTTTTTTTTTTTTTTTTTTTGAGATAGAGTCTCACTCTGTTGCTCAGGCTGGAGTGCAGTGGCACAATCACAGCTCACTGCAGCCTCCACCTCTTGGGCTCAAGCCATCCTCCTACCTCAGCCTCCCAAGCAACTGGGACTATAGGCTTGAGTCACCATGTCCAGCTAATTTTTAACAAATAGTTTGTAGACTCAAGGTGTCGCTATGTTGCGCAGGCTGGTCTCAAACTCTTGGGCTCAAGCAGTCTTCCTGCCTCGGTCTCTCAAAGTGCTGGGATTACAGGCGTGAGCTGCTGCACCTGGCTCACATTCCCTTTTCTGTCTTCTTTCTTTTTCTTCTGTGCCTCTTCATCACTTTTCCCCAAAAAAGCTTTTCCCCCCAAAGTGTTCGGTTAATTTTTTTCCTCTATATTGAAATGTTTGATACTAGGCTTCCTGGTTTAGAATGAGTTGTTTTCCTATACTCCCCTATTTTTTTCGTTTCCTCTTGCCAATATTTTGATTGAGATCCTACACTTTTTTTCCCCCAATCCAGGGCTAATAGAACATGCCAAATTTCTAGTGGAGAAGAGTTGGAGATGGGCTAGACGCGGGGATGAGGTTCAGCTACCCTGTTGTTCAGGGAGGTGGGGATGGAGCCGGGGAGGAAACACAAGTGGAGCTCGACCACAGAGCTGCAGATCTTGGGTTGTGGGAAGTAATATTAAATGACGTTATGGTACTTCATCTTTCTTTTCAAAAATTAACCCACTATCTCTCTACTCATAGTGAAGAATTAGGTTGTTTTCTTGTCAACTCTTTGTAATTGCTGCTAATTAGTAATGCATGACTTGGAAATATACTAATTAAAATTTAGAAAGTTTGATTTCAGTCTTCCAAATATAGGTGGTTTCAAGTAGCTCATCTGATCTATTACTTTTCTTTTATGACACTAATGCTTTTAGTTCTTTCAAAATGTGGCTAATTAAAAAAAACAAACAAACAAAATTACCCCTAAATTATGGCTTTCTTGGTGTTTTGGATGATGAAACTAATGTATTACTGTCTAAATTTCTTATTAGATTTTTACATATCTAGGTTCATCTTAAGCTTTGAAACTTAAGAATTTGAAGATATTTTCAATAACTGATTGTGTAGAGCCATTTCATTGCCTTGGCCATCTGACTGTCCCTTTGACATGATTTCCAAATTTGGTTTGCAGAATAACTGGAAAGATATTAAGACAAGCACACTCATAAATACATGAATGATCCAATAAACAGGCAACAAAAAAGTCCTCCCGAGCTCGGCAAAAGCATTATTTCTTCCTTGTTGAAGGTATCAGCATATGTTACATCTTATGTTGCACAAGTGTGCTCATTAAATATTATGAAATGTACAGCAGGCCGGGAAGCTCTAATCAGCTAGGCAAAGTCACTCATACCTGTGTGTTCGTATTTATGTCGCAGAAGGGAACTGCTTTTCTGGAATGTCTTGTCACATAAGTCACATGCATACATGCCACTCTCTGTCTTCTTGATCTTCTTGCGAGACAGACAGGAGTCGGAGTCTGTCATGTCATCTAGGCCTGACATGTAGTCTTGTGCTCCATCAAGCAATTCTCCCTGCGATAGAATCACACAGTTCAATACAATGACTTCTCTTTGTGCTCACACCAAACAACTTTGTATAGGCTGACATTTGGAGAACCTCAAAAGTGCTTGCTACTAATCGATCTAGTTAAACAATTTCCTTTTCCATGAACAATATATGAGGTCTCACACTGCAACAAAAATATAAACTTCTCTGCTCTGGAAGGTAGAGCTCTTTGTTTTTCAAGGACAGAAAACGGTCAACTCTGAAGGTGAGAGAAACAAATTTTTCTAAAATCCTTCATTTGCTTTATACCTAGAAATACCCGTAAATGAAAATTTAACATTGAAATTTGTGTATTTTCCAGTGTGCTTAACTCTAGAAATGATCTGTAGCTGTAGAAACCCGATTTTAATTGAATTTTATATTTAGGTACAAAATGTTATTATTATGCAATCTATTTAAATGTATGTCTACCAACTAAAGGCCTCAAGCTATATTTTTATATTTAATTTTCTAATTTGAAATAGGGAATATTAATAACACTTTTTATCAATGTTCTATGTTAAAACAGCCTTCAGCATTGAACAATAATGAATGTGGATCAGTAAATTATTAAATTTCTTGATATTTATTTTGTCTTGATCCAAAGGAGTGCAAACGTGCATGATAACATACATTTCCATTTGCTAGCCCACAGTTCAGTTTTCTTAGACTATGTTTGCACTAATTAATATTAGAGAAGATTAAATAGGCTTAAATACATTTACAAAGAGGGCAGATGTACTGTAAATTAGAATACTGGAACAGCTGTTACAGAGGTGGACGGCTACTTATGCTCCTATTTTGCAAACAAAGATCATATGCTGCATAATGTTAAAATATACCTGCTTTCCTATTTGATAAAGCATAATTATTAACTACTTTGAAGATTTGGTAAGAGGTCATGTGAAATATGGAAGACATTTTAAAAAATACTCTTCAAAATAAACCATTCTGTGTAAAACAAAAGTATCTATTAAAATGTGTATATGTATTATTGCAAGTTGTGCACATCTTTACATTTATTTATTTATTTATTTATTTATTTATTTATTTGAGATAGAGTCTTGCTCTGTCTCTCAGGCTGGAGTGCTGTGGCACGATCTCTGCTCAACGCAACCTTAGCCTCCTGGGTTCCAGTCATTCTTCTGCTTCAGCCTCCCAAGTAGCTAGGATTACAGGCATCCACCACTACACCCAGCTGATTTTTATATTTTTAGGACAGATGGTGTTTTACCATGTGGGCGAGGTTGGTCTCAAACTCCTGACCTCAAGTGATCCACCCTCGTTGGCCTCTGAAAGTGCTGGGATTACAGGCATGAGTCATCACACCTGTCCTGTGCACATCTTTAAAAGCACGTGACAGTTATAAACTTTAACTTCTAGCACCTAGGTAAGTCCTACCAAATACTGTCACCAATGTGTAATTCTAAAAGCAGATGAGTCCATCTAAATCAATCTCAAAATAAATATTAATTTCTTCTTTATCCCTTTTGTTTTTAAAGCAAATGTGCTTAGAGTACAGTGATTCACTGTTTCATCCATTTTTCTAGCTCACTGACGGTTTTAGGTTCATGTTAAAGCAAACTCTTCCGTTTCTGCTGAGTTTTTTTCACTAAGATTTTTTCCTACATGCCCATAATCAGTATAATTACCATCTCTTTTCTTCAGAGCAGAAAAAGCATTTGTCTCTTTACCTGAAATCCTTGTTTCCGCTGGTACTTTCTCCTTTGCTGCATATCAGCAAAAGTAGCTGCTCCAGTTGGGTAGGTGTAGGCCATATGTGGTAGGAAGCTCATCTGATCCAGTCCTGGGTATGGTCGTAGCCCAGGAATACTGGTCTGGACTGGTGGCATGAAAGTAGCAGGGGGAAATGCGCTTTGAGGTGGAAGAGCTGTGTATAAAGGTTTGGCACTAAATGGGTTCATGCCGAACACTGGGTTAGTGCTTTTGTTGTCCAGATTATTTGAATTTGAAAATTCCTTCTTGATAAAAGTCAAGTTCAGAGGCTCATCTGAGTTTTCAGATGAGGAAGAAACACTATTATGGTCTAAACTGATGCTACTAGCTTTTGTTTTGTTCTTTGTGGCTATAATACTTTTGGGTTCTTTCATTTGTTTTGGTAATGACAAGTCTAAAGGCTCAGCCTGGAGCTCCTCAGAAGAGAAGCTGTTTGGAGTGTATGAACTACTGTGGGAGTTTTTAGAAGATGTGGAGGAAAGATTTAAGGGAGAAGGAGTATTACTCCTGGAGTGGTCCAATTTTTCAACTGGTTTAATATTGGTAAAATGGGAAGGTTTGGTTAGCCTGAGAGGAGGATCACAATTCGTAACACTGTTGTGGAGTTCTGCTATAGATGGTGATGTTATGGAGTCCATAGGTTTTACGGGAGACCTGGGTAATAAAGAGTCTTTTGTGGGAGGGTTACTGTTGGGAGCTAACGGCTTGGAGCTTCTTTCCAGGGATGGGGACCTGGAATTTGAGTACTGGTACACTTTCCGTTGCTC
Organism: Macaca thibetana thibetana; assembly: GCF_024542745.1. Classification (NCBI taxonomy): domain Eukaryota; kingdom Metazoa; phylum Chordata; class Mammalia; order Primates; family Cercopithecidae; genus Macaca; species Macaca thibetana. The sequence continues at coordinate 98,571,437 of NC_065589.1, read as the reverse complement.
AAACCATTCCTTCACAAATTCCTGAGGAAGGCCCACAGCAATGGAAATTTTCAGCAGTTCATCGGAGTTGGGCTCCATGTTCATAGCATAGTATGCTTTGAGTACAGACATGTGGTCCTTGTATGGGTTGATGGGGCTTGTCATTCCTTTCTCAGAAAGTACAGATGACAAGAGGAGGGCTTTATTATCAACAAAAACTCCGGCTTTGTTGGGGACTATGTTTTCATGAGGCTGCAGGACCGCCTTGATCTCTTCATTCATCTTACAAAGGTAACGTTCATGCTGATGCAAAGGGATGGGGCCAGGAAAACTTTCTTTACAGAACTGGCATGAAAATGGAGTGGATATGTTGTGGTTCTCAATCATTTTGTCATCGGTGACCAAATCTATTAAAGTACGTAGCTTCTCTTTCTTTATATTACTGATCTGTCTCCTTGAGTCAGTCGTCAAGCTCTGGAGGCAAGCTTTGGCTTCATTGACTTTTTCTAACGTATAGTCAATAATACTTTTAGTGGCACCATTATGACTCACCACCGGAAGACCGACAGGCGGAATATTAGGAGAAGTAACTCCTTGTTCCTCAGGTTGAGAGCATGGATCCTTCATGTGATAACCTTTCAACTTTGAAATTTCTTCAGCCTTGCAGTCCATTTTTTGCCTGGAAACAGTATTGTCCACAATCTGTAGAACCTTTTGTACCTCACTTAAATTACTATTCATGGTGGGAAATCCAAGTAAAGGGGCTTCCATCCCTACACCTAAGTGCTGCATTGGACTCTGAGCAGATGGATGAACTCCTAAAGGGCTGGTGGCTCCAAGCCCACCATTCATAAAGGGACTAGTGCCACTAAACCCGTGTGTAGCCATAAGAACTTTATAGTCATTGAAGTCTAGTGGTTCTGTTTTAATTTTAAGTAAGCCTGTCTGTTCAGACATACTAAGTGGTTTTCCATTCTCCAACTTGTTTCTTAACTGGGTAATGGCTGAATTAGTAGGAGAAGAAGAAACAGAATTAGGGGAAGAACCCGTCTTGATATTGTTTCTCATTCGGCCATTTACAGAGATTAAACCAATACATTTCTTGCTGCTGATGTGCGAACTGTAGGAACCAGAATGGGAGAAACGTTTCTTGCAGTTTGGGCACTCGTAAGGTTTTTCACCTAAAATGATAATTAAAATTAACGTTACATTTCCTTGATTAGGTAACAATTGCAGTTGTCTACCAAGACAAGAATCTGTGAAACCAAATGAAAGGAACACAATGGGGTACCTCTACATTCTAGGTACTTAGATTAGAATTATGTAACCATAACTGTTTCTGGGCTTTATCTACCCTGGGAGGACATAATCCAAGATGTTCACAGTGGAAGGTAAGGGCTATCTATGACTTTTTCGGCTGAGATCCCAAATCTTGTCTTGCCATCGGCAGCCTCGTATTTAAACAGAGTGTCAGATTAATGTGTGGTCAATAGCACAATAAAGATGTCACGGTATTTAAAGGGAAGTGTAGCCATGGCCTTAATCAACTTTGTAGAGATTCCATTGATTCTACCAATCCAACCAGTCCTTTGAATAGCATCCAATTTGATAATAAAATGCTTGGCAGAGCTATCAAACTGGTTATAAAGAGGAAATCTCAGTGGTAGGATTCTGTTCTGTGATCCACGCCCCTCAGGAATCAGGGAATATTTATCATACATAGCTCTTATCCAAAATTCTTCACCCTTGTTTTTCATGGTGAGGTCTCAAAAATTAATATCCTTCAGAATTTGCCAGTTGACTTTCCTCAGGTCAAGAATATTTATTCTGGAGAAGCAGTTTTAAAAGGACAAAAAGGAGCCTCTAGATTTTGTAATAAATCAAAGCATTTGTAATTTTTAAGATGTGTAAGCATTCTGCTTCTTTTTATAAGACAGTGCTACTGGTGGTACCCTAAGTCTCATGAAGACAAATCAGGCACACAGAGTTGATGAAATAAATGGATAGGTCCAAAAAGCTACAAATAGGACTGTGTAAATTTTAAACAATCTTTTAAAACTCCCCTAATTAAGTAAAATGCAAATGTGAGCTCCAGCACCTCTGCTACTCACCACTGTGAATTCGCAGGTGTTCTTTCAGATGGTGTTTATATTTGAAGGCCTTGCCGCACTCTGTGCATTTGAACTTGCGATTACCTGCTCCTTGGGTTAGCATTTGGTGCTATAAAAGGAGAAAGACTGACATCAGTTTTGTGCAGGAGGAACAAAGAAAATTTGTTATGAATATTTTTAAAAGGCCTCTACTTTTCAGACAGGCCAAAAGGTTTGAGTGCATGCTTATTTATCTGCTCAGTCTTTCAGAGTTGCAATAAAAGCGATAATGTTGGTAATAAAATTGGAACAAATAAAAAAAAGTGCTTTCACATGCGCATCCAACACTCGTTTTAGAATTATTTCTGTAGTGTCTTTTCCAAAATGATTCTTTGAACCTTCGGGGACAAGGAAGTATAACTGTAAAGATATTTGTTGTTTTTTGTGTTTACTACAAATTCTAAAATATGAACATTCTCTGCTAGAATGTCACAATTCTGTCAAGAAAAAAATATTTTCCTGAAAATTCTGAATAGTCTCAAAAAAACCACCCCCCACACAACAAATGCTATCAATTTTTTTTGTATCAGCATAAAAGTATATCTTATACTGAAGCAATCTAAAATGTAAAAAAGAAAAAAAAAAACCCAATCCCAAACCAAAAACACACAAACAAAAAAACTTTGACTATAAATATTTCATTACATGATGAGCATGTTTAAATATCCTATTCATTGTGCTAGTAGCAAATAGAAGCCTAGTTTTTCCTGAGGTGTCGCATATCAGATTTGATTCATTATCAATGTAAGAGACAACATCTTGGGTTATAGCTGCTTGAGCAGTTTTATCACAGGCCAGTAGGAAAGACTTCAACGACTTTTCATTTTCCTTTTTAGTAGTGTGCAAGGGAGTAGGGACAAAAAAGGAAAAAAAAGTTTGCTGAAAAGACAAGTTAAAAGCAGCAAAGATATAATCAAACACAGCTGACCTTTTTGAACAAGGGGAAAAAAGCAGTGTGACTTAGAATTCTGGAAAAAAAAATGCAGTCATCCACTCTGGATGCTCAAGGTAGGAGGTCAGCCTTTTTCTAGCAGCAATGACACAAAAGCCTTTTGCAAAAAGACAGCAAGAAACGGTATGACAACTGCTAGGGTGTGCTGAATCTTCCCACATTCCTAGTGAGACAGATGGTGTTACATGGGACACAGGGAGGTTTGTTCAAACAGCAGCAACCTTCAAAGATCAAGCAGAGCCCAGCCCGCCGAGCGCCATTGAGGGACCAGCGCTCATATGTTGCTGAGTTGCATAAACAAACAGCAACAGCTGCTTTGTCTCCCCCCACAGCCCTCAGAGGACTACTATAAACTTTAGTTGTGCCACTGTTAATATGATACAATCATTTTAATTTACTAATTGTAAATGCCATGAGCAAATGAGGGGACTTTTCAACACCAAAGCTACCATTCATAATGCGCCAACACAATCACACTTCTGCATGTGAAATTTAAAGCGGTTATGCTAGATAAATATCTAGGCACTTTTTTTTTCCTAGAGTTTTTGTGCATATAAGCAAGGGGAGATAAACTGTTACATAAGTGCAACCATGCAAGAATATTTTTTATAACTCATCTTTGAAAAGTATTCAGGTGACAAGCCCAATCAGACATAAATGGAATAATTTATATGAGCTGTTCTCCTAAAATAGTAAAATTCCATAATCTAGTATTATCACCATTATTGACTGTGTTTGCTTATTCTCACTTTCCTTATTCAAAGAAAATGAAGGTTATAAGGAAAAACTAAGAATTTTGAATACAATATCATGTTCAATAATTTTAAAAACAGACATGGTGTCAAGACTTAAATTAAGTGATTCCGGATCTGTAGGGCCAGTTATTGTGACTTAAGGCACACCACTTCTGTCCATGCAAACATATCATAATATCAATTTGCAGAGTCAATCCTCCCAGGGGGACAGAGGAGTTTTGCTGTAACATTTAAGGAACACTGTGAATCAATCCTATTCAATTGTTTTAAAGATTTAAGAAGCTATACTTAACTGTTGAAGACAGAGTTTTTATTTTTGAGACAAGTAAGCAAAAAGAGGGGGAGTAACTCTAACATTTAGCTACACATATGTATATTAAGAAGGGATCTTTTTAATGTACATCCAATGTTTTAGTACTAATCCCATTTATTACATATATATACACACAGATAATATATGTCTTTTTGATTTTCCTTAAAACACTTAATTAGATTTCATAAACTAGTAGCAGCTTGTAAAAATACTCTAAGTAATTGAAGGTGTTATATGAAAAATGAAAGAAATACACACTTCTTTTACTATGACTTAGATCCTATATGAAAAGAAAATTTCTAAGTAAAACGAGGTGAAAAATGGAATTAAAATTGCTGACATGTTTAATAATGTATAATTAAAATGCTACAATTTCATTCACTTTTTGTGGAACATAAAAATGAAACTAAAGTCAAGTTAAAGTGCAAATAAAATTTCTAAATTAGAAATTAACACACTCATTCGATCGTGAACATAAGACTATTAAATCATATTAGAAGAGACCATCAAAAAATCATTTAGACCTCAATTAAAGCTATTACCATTAAAAGATCTGCATCTTCAAAATGCCATGAAAAATTAATAATGATTGCCAATCAAAGCAATATCGTTTCTCTAAGGGGTTATTATAGAAAGAAATCACTTAAAACCATCCCCCCACCTGATCTGTCCCTGGCTTGTGCGTCACCATATGCCGCTCGAGCTGGGTGCGGTAGGCAAACGTGTAGCTACAGAGAGGGCAGGAAAAGTTCTCTTCATTCTTCTCGTGGCGGTACTTGATGTGCTCCTTCAGTGATGTCAAGCGCTTGTAGCCCCGGTCGCAGTAGGGGCAGGTCAGCAGTTGGGCAAAAGCATCTGGAGTTCCAGGTGGCAGGTCTGTAGCCGAGAGACAGAGAGAGAGAGAGGCAGGCCAAAAGGTCAGTAAATCAATGGCAGCTAATGGGCTGACTGCCCAGGATGGTATGACAGGAATCACTGCAATCTGCTCCACAGAGTGCCATCATTGCGCCCGGCCCCTCGCACACCAGTCCCCTCGCACACCCAGGGCAGGCTTGTAGGAATCAGCTCACACTGCGCTCGAAAATTAATTAATTACTTCAGCTTTTTTTTTGAGGGGGGGGGCACTTAAACAGCTGATAAATGAGGAAATTCTCTTTAGGTGACTGACAGTTCCTATGAAACCTGTAGCCACAGATTACTCAGGAACTTACAGCATGAAGGGGCGTTTCAGGTGTCGGTCGTGGAGAAGAACAAAAGGTGAGGGAGGGTCGGTCTGAACTTTTTTTTTCCTCAAAAGTAAAATATTTCAGAAAGATAGGAATACATTTAGATATTTTTATCTCTTAGAAATGGGCTCTAATTGTTCTTGTTCTTTATTGGATGTACAAATGACACAAATTTGCTGACAAAAAAATTTCACAATACCCTAAAATTACAGTTCTAATCTTTGCTCATGAAATTCCATGCCTCTGCAGCTGTTCTTCAAATTTTAAGGTAAACACCCAGGCATGTAGTGCATTTGTAATTGTAACAGCTGCAGAGGTCAGTGTAGTGGCTAAAAATGATTTACAGCCTCACCATTTTCTTCTTGCCCATTGGCCTCTGGCGTGCCAAGGCGAGACAGCTCCTCAGGGGCTTCTGGGTAAATAATGGCTGTGTCACTGCGCTGAAGGTACTCCTCGATGCTGACTGCATGACCATCGCGTTCCTCCAGTTTTCTTTTGGCAAAGTATTCCTCAAAATCTGATGTGCAATTTGCATTCTTCACTGAAATCATAAAAGGAGAAGAAATGTCTTTTCCGGGCCTTCTTCCTAGGAGCCCAAGTCCATCTCCATCCTAGCCAGTGAGAAATACTGACTTGCAATAGACTACGAAACCTAGTTTATTTGTAAGAAGTGTTGAAGATGACCAGTTATTGACTGAATGTTTATTCTTGTAATATATGCAAGAAGTGGGGGGGGGGGGCACTTTCCTTCAATTAAATACGCACATTTTATTTTTTTTTTTTTCTTCCTGGAATATTAGTCTCTATACATTCTTACAAAGAATGAAAGAAATTTAAAATGTTTTACATAAAATTTTTTTAAAAGCCAACAATTGTATTCTAAGATCCATAAACATTAAAGATAATATAAAATTAAGGTTATTTTAATAGTCTACCTGAAATTTCCTTTTCTTTTAAGAAAGGTACATTTAATTTTTCATTGTCCACTAGACTGAACGTCCCTAACCACAGATACATCCTGTTGCTAAATATAAGCTTTTAACCCTTCACCCTCTGAATGTCACAGACAGCCAGGACTACACAATCTGAGACAGATGAAAAAGGAAAGATATTCCTAGACAGATAATAATGCAACTTTGTTAAAAAAAATCACCAGAATGTGGCATTTTATCTTTCCCTATAATTTTAATCTTTAGTTCAGTATTTTAAAGCTGCTGAAAATAAAATTAAGCTCACAACTGATAGAAATAAAATAAAAAGTAACAGAGGGAGTTAAGAAACTGGTGTGTGATTTTGATGTGACTTTAACTTTTGTAATTATGACTCTATTCCTGTGAAATGAATAACAGTTGTAACTCAATTTTAGCAACTTGTGTCATAAGATTTTGTATATTTGAAACCTCTAGATGTGTTTCTGAAATAAGTTGTGACTTAGATATCCTAAATAATATTTTTATGCATAACACAAAGTTGGGAGAGTAGCTGTTATGTTATTCTTTATTCTAAGTAGGTGAAAAAAGTGCTTTGCTGGTACAATTAATCGTGGAATCCTATTATCATAGTTTTTGAAAGCAGTTAACCTTGGTGCCACTAGATTGTTCACCTTGTCTTCTCTACCATAAACAATATTATAGTATTTGACATAATAATTTTCCTTGGCAACTGTGGCAGAGTGATGCGCAAGCAAGCCAGGCAATTTTTTTTTTTTTTTTTTAGCTTTCATCATTATGAACTTGGATTTTTGATAAGGAGAATAGAAAGTGGAACCATCCATTAATTCAACAAGTATTTATTGAATGCCTAGTGTGTGATAGACATCATGTCATGCTCTGGTGAGCAAAAAACAGATCTAGGCTCATCCTTTGGGAAGTCACGAGAGAGAATAATACAACTGATACTATCTCCAAAGTAAACACATCATTACAAACTCAGATAAGTATTATGAAAGAAAGTTATGTGGTGGTATAAAAAAAGTAACAGAGGAGCCTGATGGCAGCTAGAAGATCAGGAAGGTCTTAACTGAAGAAGCATGAAGTTACCTAACTGTAGAAGCTGGAGAAGAGCAGCATGTGCAATGTGGTGACTGAAACAAGCATGGGACATCTCAGGATGTAAAAAAAAAAAAGGACAGTGCTGGAGTGCAGAGGGTGAAAGGAGAACCACGCGATGTAAGGGTGGAGAGTAATGCGGGAGCCAGACCATGCAGCAGGTAAGAGCTTGTTAAGGATTTGGGTTTTTACTCTAAAAGAAGCGGGAAGCTATTGAAGAGTATTAAGCAAAGAGGATGTTTGGATGAAATTCTGATTATTCGCATTTTTAGATGACATCTTTGGCTATAGTATGATAGGGATTGGAGGAAGAGAAAAGTAGGTCCTGGGAATCCAGTTAGGAGGTTCCTGTCCTAGGCCAGGCAAAAGATACTGTTAAGGAATTGATGATGGAGATGAAGGAAGTGGCTGGATTTGAGAAATACCTAAGATAAAATTCCTCAGATTCATTTGGGAAAGAATCTGGTTTGTCAAGTTGGGAGATGCTAAGATCCCTCCCTCAGGTTTAGACTTTCCAAATTTGATGGATGGCAGGTGACATTCATCAAAGCAAAGAACACTAGAATTCTAAAAGGACTTGAAACTATAAACAAATACATGGGACCAAATAAAAGGAAGTGGGAGAATTACACTTTGTGGACCACTAAACTAAGCACCAGTAATCCTGAATGCTGTGATCTCAAACCTTTCTTTTTTTCCTCTGTAACTTCTAATAAGTTTAACAAGAACAACGGTCTATTCCAAGACTGTATTTCCCTCAAAAATAGATTTGGAATGTACAGTAATGGATTAAGATTTTATACCTTGAAATTTTGCTTAAATCTGTTATTAGCTGGACTTAATAAAGAATATGGGCTTTAGATAAGATCACTTTCCTCTTGCTGTACACACAATGTCATGGATGCTTTCCAGTGGATACTGATTGGTGGTGACTGTGATGATGTCATTTAACTTGCATCACTGAGGACCTATGGAGTATGTAGAAACTGTCAACTTGCATAAACTATTTGCTCATTGTTTTGGATCATCAAAATAACATCAGATCTATAAAAAAAATTACCTTTTACTTTTGATAGGAAGAAAAGATAAAAGGGGCAAAATGGTGAAGCCATGATGAATGTCTTTTGAGTAACTTCACTGCTTTTATCAGTGACTGACTTCTTTTTCAGTGCTATGACAGCAGAAAGTAATGTAATCGTTCCTTTCTGAATTCGTATCTACTTGAGGGTTGCCAATGGTTTATGTTAAGGGTTAAGACATGGTTTAAGTTTTCTGAGAATATTGTCCTACTTGATGACCTTAGTGTAACCTAGTAAACATAGATGGATGTACATTTAATATCCTAATTTTATCTTGATATTTCAGCAACTATTTGAATGATCTGGCTATCTTTGCATGAATTTTCATTTGCATATGAATGTTTCCATCAGAAATGTAATCATATGCAAATTCAATTGGATTTGCATTAATAGCCTTTTGGCTTAAAAGGGAGGAAAATTCTGATTTTTCTGGATAGGCAAACAAAACTGCATCTAGATACACTACCGTTGCTTGGAGAGGCAATTCAATTGCTAGATCAAATTTGGCCATGCTAGATTTCTATGTCAAGTGTGATGGGGACAAAAGACATCAAATCATGCGCTCTCTTTAAGGATCCATCTTTGATCATCTTTGTATTCTGGGCATTGAGTATATTGCCTAGAAATTAGTAGGCTCTCAAGGATCATTTATGGGATGAACGTGGAATAAATTATGTCCTTAACACTGATCTTGGTGTAGAGGTCTTTTAGTAAAAGGAAGCATAAAATGAGATACCTGCAGCTGAGCTAGGGACTTAGACCTAATATTCAGGCAACTGTAGAATAATTATTTGATAAACTGTGTAATAGTGGTCATAAATACTTGCAAGAGTTTGATAGGGCTCAGGTAAGTATTCAAAAAGGGTTTCATGAAGAAGATGGCACTCAATCATTTAAATCCATTTGCTCCATCTGGATATTTCTTCATGCTGTATAGATATGCTGTTGTTTATATATCTCATATACCTAGGGTCACTTAAGTGGGCTAGAGTTGAACCTCTCAGAAACTAGGTATCATCAGCATGGATCTAATGTAGTTTTCCCTGAGGTGCAATAGGTGCTAGTAATATACAGTTTTTCTGCCCAGTACTTCAACATTCACCTTGTCCTAGGAATGGTTCTCTATTTCCCGATTGCCAAGCCTTATGGTACCCAAGGAGCTGCTGTGTTACCACGTGATCCTGCTCCCCTAGCCATAATTGATCTCTGTTGCTCAGGTGAGCCAATCTTAGTCCTCTCTTCTCCAGGCCAACTTGTTGATTGGTCCAGGGTAGCCAATAGATCCAATTAAATTCAATAAATCCCTTCCTTATGATTTTAGGACTTTGTTCCAGAAAAAGCATCAAGGCAGTTTTTAATTTTTTTTCTGCCAAGTGACTGTAGCTATAAAATGTAGAATGAGGAATTGTTATTTTCCATCTAGAAAAAGAAGATTTATGAAGAGAGAGAATAAAGCAGACATACAGAGAAAAAGCAGACAAGATTGCATGTTTTGACAGTTAATTTCTAGCTCTTCTCGTTCCTGAGGCCGAGGTGCACCTTGCAGCGGTTCTGTTGACCACCTTCCTTAAATTCTGTGAGCCAAGAAACTTCCTTTTCTTCTTGAAGGTATGTTGTGTTTCAGTCTCTTAAAACTACAGTCACCCTAACAGTTATAATACTAGGACAAATGATGGGATTCAATTTTGGTTACTCTCAGAATTGTTGGGAAGAATGAAGTTTTGATTGTATCTGAAAGTTTGTATGTTTGTTTTTACAAAGATTATGCAGTAATGTGTACTGGATACAGGAATGAGGTAGAAAAGTAGCAGAAAGGTTGTAGAATTCTTCACTGAATTTTTCTAGTGTAAAATCAACCTCATTTTCCTTCTTTCTGTAATCCTCTTCACTCCCTGGTCTCCTTGGAAGAACTGCCAAAACACACTGACAAAGGATATTTGCATGGTATTTATGATCAAACAATAACAAAAATTCACAAGAAGCCTCAAGTAATTTCTTCCCATACCTTCTCCAGAGATTTTGCATAGTCCTAAAATTTACCCTAATGTCTTGCAAATATCTCTCAACCTTCCCTAAGGTTAGATAACCTTTTCTTTATCAAAAAAAAAAAAAAAAAGAATATCTAGCTTGGACAACAAATCTTGTCTGTATAGAAAGTAAAAGAACTAGCCAGGCATGGTGGTGCGTGCCTGTGGTCCCTGCTACTGGGGAGGCAGAGGTAGCAGAAGTGCTTGAGCTTGGGAGGTTGAGGCTGCAGAGAGCTGTGATCATACCACTGCACTCCAGCTTGAGTGACAGAGTGAGACTCCCATCTCAAAAACAGAAAAAAAAGAATGTTAATTAAAAATGTTTCCTCATGACCATGTGTATTTTAATATTGTTTGATTGTTAGGGTGAATTTTCAGGTCCCTTCTTGTCAGGAAAGCCTCAGTTCTCTTGGCAATATGTTGGTCACTCTTACTAACATTGCTTATTAATGACACATTTATAAATATCTTTATGTCTGTGTTAGATATTGATTTTTTAGACAGATAACAATAAATATCAATATAGACTGGCTTTAAAAATTATTGCTTAAAAATCAAGCAATGTTAACAGAACTCTAAATAAAAGAGAAATATTGGTCCCCAAATTAGTCAGCTCCCATAATCAAGTTGCTTTAGAATACTTTCTCAAAGATACTTAAAAGTGGGCTTTGCTTAGTGTTTACAGGTAGTGAAATATAGACTGGGTACTTATTCTTTATCATTTTCTGTTTCCCTTTGGTATTTATTTTCTTTATTTGTAACAAGCCTGTGTTCACATTGGAAGACAGGTGCTCTATTATCACTGGTTTAGTGTCCTGCATGCTTTTGATTTTCATAAAAAATTGAAAAAAATTGAATATTATGTTAAGCCATTTAAGTAAACATCAAAATGAATAAATAATTCTTTTTCAAAAGAAAATATCTTGGAAGGTACAGAGGACCTGCAGCAAGTATATGTAAAAAACTAAGTAGAATCATCCATCCATCACCTTTTTTTAATAACTGTTTGTTGAGTGCCTACTAGTGCCAGTGTTCTTGGAAATTAGGACTTGAGTAGTTAATTTTTTTTCCTACTTCTGTGATTCACCCATTTGGAGATATATACACATAATGGTTGTGACTCTGCAATATACAGACATGTAAATATATATATGTATAATAGGGCATCTCATATATATACACACACACATGCTTCCCCAGTGTAATGTACTGTATGTAACGTAAATTATGTATTTATCATATAATCTGGCTTTTGCTCACTTCACTATGAAAGGCAAAGGGACCTGAAGAAGCAATTACAAATCTAGGTAACTGTATTTATCATCTTTTTGAAAAACAGTCTTTTTGTTGACATCTCAGATGAGAAGAAAACACAGAAAATTATTTTGAACGTAGTCATTTGTATTGAGTTTGTTAGTTTAAGGAAGCACGTATTCGACATTTGTTGAGGTCTATAGATTCTCATGGCTGCTTTGTTTAAAGTTCACTAATTAATAAATGTAAGCTCTTCATCATTAAAACTGCATGTATGCATTTTTGCAGAAGGCTTCCAAAAGACATGTTGGCACTAGATACCTAAAAACAACTGTGAGGGAAGAGGATGATCTTTTTCTCATTATACAGCTACATGGGCGGCCTCACAGAGCCTCCAACTGGTACAGAGGCATGGATAAAGCCAGGTCGTCAAGAGCAACAGAAAAGTTTTCTGCTTTTCCTGGGAATTAGTACAGCATCTTGGCTGCTCCCTCCACCCCTGCTCTGAACATGGCTTTCTCCAGGGAACACATGTTCTGATGCCAATGAGAGTTTCTCATGTAAGAGAGCTTCACGAGAGCGAGGTGAAGAGTGGACAAGGAATGGGAATCTGTAGTAGTCTGTAGTATCAAATATCTCCCTAAACAGCAGGAGATCTTACATTAGGGAATTTTGAATATCAAGATGTAGAAACTGCTAACACTCAGACAATTTTGATTGCTGTGTATTGGCACAGAATGATAGAGTCCATTACTTTTAAAAAAATTCCCAAGATAGACAATATGCACTTGTCTTTCACATTACTGTCTAACCGAAACATTTGGAATTGGTATATTACCAAAAAGACAGACTAATTTATTACATTTTACAGGAGTTGATGAAGTAAGGTGATTTTGCCCAGCAATTCAATGCTCTTTTCTTATGTTTTATGTAAAGACACGTGAAACCTAAGAAAGCTCGGGACAGTCAGTGATTTTCAAAAGTCAGTGGCATCCGTATTATCTGGGAGCTTGCTTGAAATGCAAATTATTGGGGCCCATCCAAACCTATGGAACCAGCAATCTGTGTTTTAACAAGTCTTTCAGGAAATTCTGACCCTTGTCCAATTTAAGAACTCTACAAATTCAGTCCTCTGCCTCGCATGGCTAAATGAGACATTCATAACATGATTTTGGAGAGAAGCACAATCAGTCCCATATTATTATTATTAGGTAGCTTTCCTGACTATCTATGCCTGAGTTCACATAGACTTCCTTCTTCACTTACTGAATGTCATCTGTGTGTCTCAATCATTGAATTGATCACATCCCATTGTAATCTTTCTCTTACGTGTCTGTGAGCTGATAAAGGAATGAACCGTATGTTATTCAGCTTTGTGTCACCAGCACCTAGCATAGTGCCTGGGTCACAGTTATTATGCAATAACTGAATGATTAGGGAAGGCTCAGGGTCCTTGGACTCCTCATTTTGGCTCAGTTAGTTCATGTTTTTGAATTTCAATTTCCTCAACTGTAAAATGAGCCAGGGTGTGCTTGCCGGGTTATCCTCAAAGTTCCAGAATTCCATAATTTCAATTAATTAATTACCTTAATCAATTTGCTTTTTCTTTACTGGCTAGGCCTAGAGAATTTTATCTGTCTTCTTTTCAATTAAAAACTAAAAACAACACAGCTTTCTGATGGGGAAATCAAACATACAGATTAAGAGAAAATATTTTGGAGGTGCCTGGAAACCCCAGACACATCACAAGCAAAACAGTGCTTATTAAATATTTGTTGAATGAATGAAGTAGGCACTCAAGAAGCTTGAAATATCAGTTATTTCTTGTGGGAACACTTGCTGTGAAGTGAAGATAGCTGCTCCTAATCGCAAACAAAGCTAATAAAACCACAGCACTCATTAGCCAGGAAGTGAACAGGCTCTTCTCCGCGTTCACTGATTATAGTCAGAAAATCATCCCCCGTCTCACCTGCCAAGCACTACTTCTATTTTTCTCTCCTCTGAACCTATCTTTTTCCACCTTATTTTTAAAAACTCAATGTATGAAGTTAACTAAGAAATTAAAAAATAATGACTTCCATGACAGATGTCTGACTGGTGGACAAAACTCTTCCAACCTATAAAAATGTGACAGATAAAACCAAGAAGAGTATGACATGCTTTATAATAGTATGATTCCCTCTTTGTTAAGTATTTAGGTACTAATTGAATTATCTGATAAACTGATTTTGTACAATTGATTAACACTATATATCCACTCAACTCTTGCAGAGAAATACGTTATAATCAAACTTGTATCGCTTCTGTTACTCATATAAGAAAGTTAACTAATTTAAAAGTTTTAATTTAAGCTCCATGTAAGAGGAATAGGAGAAATTGTGAGTTATTAAACCAAGAGGATAATGAAGGTAAAAAAAATGTTCTTATTCTTTCCCCCACTTTCCCCTATGCTAACGATGCGATGCGCAGAATTGATGGTTAAAGAGGCTTAACTGCTGGCTACGCTGCCAACCTTATACTAATATTACCAGTTTAGGGGAGTTACACCTGGCACCACTGTATTTCTTGGTCAGGCAAGGTTTTCAGTCTAGATCTGGATCTTTACTTGGGGTTCAGTTGCTCTGGAGATACCCAAAGAAGGATCCTGTAAACTTAGACTTAACTGGCATTTCTATTCAATACTTGAAGCAGTGCCTCTCTGATCCCACCACTTCCCATCCAGGCTTATACTCTCCTACTCTTCTCACGTATTTTGTGAGATATGAACAGGACTGGCTACATGGTTGGTGGGGCCCAGTGTAAAATGAAAATGTAGGGCCCTTCATTCAAAAATTGTTAAGAACTTCAAGACAGCAACTGCAGAGCCAACCAAGCAGCTCTTACCAGTGCTGGGCCCTGTGCGACTGTGCAGGTCCCAGACCCAGGAAGCTGGCCCTGTGTATGTTATCGTGAGGCAGCGCCCCCGAGAGCCTCCCATCCCATGACAGCTAGTGTGGTCCAGTATTTTTTTTTTTTTCTTCATGCTTCCCGTAAAATTTCATTAGAAGAAAGGGCAGGGTGGGGTGGAGTCCAAAATTTCTAGCCTAATTTCCTCATTTAACAGATGTTACAACTAAGGTACAGTGAGGTTAGTGATTCATACAAAGTTGCACAAGTACTTTCTGGAAGAGCTGTATGTAGGATTTATGTATCCTGACTCTTCACCCACTGCTCTTTCTACTGCACCATAATGACTCAACATGAGAGAGAGAGAGAGAAGAAAAGAGAGAACCTCATCTTTTTAGTTTTTCATCATGCCTGACTTGATACCATTTGAACAGGCCCTACATACTGAAACGATCACAATGACATTATAAGCAATTCTAAATAGCCACATTATTACACCATACAATTAATATGGCGGAAAGTCAGTTAAAATGCCCACTTCAGTGTGTGTCTGTGTGTGTGTTTGTATGCATGTGTATAAAATTTTTACTTTTTTTCTCTTTCTTTTTTTTTAATGTCTCCACTCCTCTGAATCCTAAACACTTGTTTTATTCTTACATCTTTTTTTTTTTTTTTTTTTTTTTTTTACTGGGTAATCCAGAGCTCGGTCTAGTGGAGCAAAAAGAACACATAAAAGTTCTTCAGGGGCCGGGCGCGGTGGCTCACGCCTGTAATCCCAGCACTTTGGGAGGCTGAGGCGGGTGGATCAGGAGATCAGGAGATCGAGACCATCCTGGCTAACACGGTGAAACCCCGTCTCCACTAAAAATACAAAAAAATTAGCCAGGCGTGGTGGCGGGCACCTGTAGTCCCAGCTACTCAGGAGGCTGAGGCAGGAGAATGGGGTGAACCCGGGAGGCCGAGCTTGCAGTGAGCCAAGATCGTGCCACTGCACTCCAGCCTGGGCGACAGAGCAAGACTCCATCTCAAAAAAAAAAAAAAAAAAAAAAAAACTTCTTCAAATTCTCTGTTCAAGATGCTTATTTAAAATTTCCATTTAATATTTAAGGATTGTATTTCCTAATTTGACTGTTTCTAATTTGTAATCAAGTTTCTAAAGGCACTCAATAAAGAATAACTTTCCATAGCACCTTGCAAAGGTGAATTTTTATTAGGTATTATTTTAACATCTGTTAAAATAGGCAAGTATTAGTTATTAGTTAGCAGATATTAGATATTTTGTAGTTATGATAAACAAGAAATGCCTCAAGCTTAACTTTGGACTAGAAACCAAAAAAGAACTTTATTCCCGGTTTATTTTGCTTTCCCATTTCACATATTACTTGTTATTCTCCCCCCATGCTTAATGATATCCTCCTACATGTGTTCCACTTCTTCAGACTAAATGAAACTGTCATCCCCTGATAATAACCCATCCCTTACAGACCTTTCCCAAAGGGCCATTCCTGCTTTCATTTGTTGTGACTCACAGAACAAAGAAGAAGGGTCAACAAACTCCTTAATTCACGCTACTGCTTCCAATCAATGTTCCTGTTTCGTCAGCTCACTCATCATTTATTTGTTTGTTTATTTATTCATTAATTCAACAAATACCCTGGTTATGAACCATTAACACTGTATAAACGCTGTATAAATCCTCTGAGAGGGATTATGGATAAGAGCAAACCTAACCTCTAACCCTCAAATAGCTTCCACTCTGTAGCTGTAATGTTTTGAAGTCGGAAGTCACACATTTTCACTATCATGTTTTAGGACATTGCCTGTATAGTGCAAACAAAATGACGCCTGTCCCATGATTACATTTCCCCCAGGATGCCATTGCATTCTGAGAAACTTCATCACTTAATAGGTAGCCCATGCACGACCTGGCTTCATAGTGCTTAGGCTTTCTCTAGTCCAGCTACATGGATGGCCACACTTGCTCCTGGGACAAGAACCAGAACCAGAACCAGAACCGTGAAATTTCACTCTCTGATTTCTACTTTGTCCCCTTCCCTATCATTCAGTTCCTCATTCCCATGAAACATGTACTTCAATGTGACAATCAGGCCCTGAAAAGTTCCCTAGTCCATTTTACCCCTTCTGATTTTATTTACCTCAGTTCACCTTGGAACTTGAAACCCTCACTTCCATCTCTGTCCCTTTCACTTGTGTCATTCTTACCCTGCTGAACTAAGATCCAGTACAATTTCTGAAGCATCAAACATATCTTTAAAAAAATCTTAAATAATAGTATAGTCTTGTTGCAGACTATGTTTTCAAAATGGGATATTCCTTCCTAATAATTGAATCTCCATGCATTGTTCACAACAATTACTCTACATGTCCACTTCTCAAGATTCCAACCCTATTCCTATTCCCTTACTGCTAACTGATGGGCTCTTTTTCCTACTGACTTCAAAGAGTGCAACCCATACAGTGTGTATTCCTTGGATCACTTTAAGTTGACTACATTCTCTCCTATCATCATTCTGTCTTCTTCTTCTGATCTTACTGCTAAAAAATAAACATTATTGTGGCTATCATCTAAAGTTATTTTAACTCGTTTGATAACCCACTCCATCTTTCACCCAATCTCCTTTTACATTTCAGCCTTTCTCTCTTGTGCAAGGAGGCATGCCCAGCAAGTCTTTGTCCTGAAGAAACTCTTCCCTGAAATTTGCAATTTCTTTAAGGCACCTCTCTTGTCCTGTCTCCAATATTTGACCCTACACTGTTAGAAACCCTCTACAATACTGAACACTTTGCATTTGAACTGATATAGCTTTGCTGTATTTCACATAAAACATCTTAATCCAGATGATATTATAATCAATAATAATGGCTAGAAATGATAGAGCATTTATTATGTGCTAACGTTGTACTAAATATTTTACACACATTTCCTATTCATCTACCACTGTTTTATTCACCCAGTTGAATGCAGGTCCTTATTGAGAGTGACTATTCTTTTCTCATTGTATCTTTCATGATGACTAATAAAATTCCTTGCACTTAGTAGGGTCTCAATAAGTGACCACTGAGTTGAATAACTAATGAGGCTATAATTACTTATTTGTAAATTTTCTCTTCTTGTCATTATGATGTTTGTTTATCGACACCATAAAATTTTATGTTCTTTAGTGGCAGGAACTCACCCTTCTATTTCCTTAAAGTTTCTCAAGCCTCAGTTCAAATTCTACAAACCACAAACACTCTGAATGTATGTATTTTAGTGGTTGTTAACAATGGGCAAATGTTTTGTTTTTTGTTTATTGGTTGTTATACAGGGTAAGAAGAAAAAAAAATACGATTTTTTCTCCACTTCCATGAGAACAGCTTTTTAGATTCCCCACATGAGTGAGGTCAAGTGGTATTTGTGTTTCTGTGCCTGGCTTATTTCACTTAGCATAATGTCCTCCAGGTTTATCCATGTTGCTGCAAATGACATGATTTCATTCTGTTTATGGCTGAATAGTATTCCATTGGGTATATATACCACTCGTTATCCATTCATCTGTTGATGGACATTTAGGCTGATTCCAGAGGATGAGGAGGGTAGGGGGAAGGGTGAACAGTGAGAGCTTTGTCAATGGGTACAAAACTACAGTTAGATAGGAGAAATAGTTATGTTGGTCTATTATATGACTGGAGCTCACAAAAATGTAGTGCATATTTCAAAATAGCTAGAAGAGGGGTTCTCGAATGTCCTTATCACAAAGAAATGATAAATGTTTAAGGAGATGGATATGCTAATCACCTTGATTTGATCATTAAACAATGTATATGTGTATCAAAACATCATGTTGCACCCCACAAATATTAATATGTAGAATTGTTATGTGTCAAAAATAAATTTTTAAAAAGAATACGATCCCTGATGTAAGTCAGTTGTCAAAGAAAGGAAAAGTCTGACAACTTTCATCATTATTATACAGAATCATTATAAATACTACTAAATCCTCTTCTTACACAGTTAAAGAAGGGATGCTAAATAAAAATGAAATCAGATATAAAGCGAAACTGGTTCTTAACCTTCATATTTTAACCTCAAATGCCAGACTACTGAAAATAATGTGTCCTACAACTTGTCTGTGTAGTTTTCCAGAATGTCAAAAGAACTTAAATGTCAAAGGCTCTCAAAATTGGTTAGCCCTTTCATTACAAATTTGTTAAATATTGTATTTTTGTTTCCTAGAGAAGAAGTTAAGGAGGAACCAGTGTGAATGGAGAATACAGTTTACAATGTATTCATATCTTAATGAATAAAAATAGTTTGAAGTTGGCCAGGAGTTGTGGCTCACGCCTATAATCCCAGCACTTTGGGAGGCTGAGGCGGGCGGATCACCTGAGGTCAGGAGTTCAAGATCAGCCTGGCCAAAATGACGAAACTCCGTCTCTACTGAAAGTATAAAAATTAGCTGGGAGTGGTGGCGTGTGCCTGTAATCCCAGGTACTCAGGAGGCTGAGGCAGGAAAATTGCTTGAACCCAGGAGACAGAGGTTGCAGTGAGCCGAGATCGCGCCATTGCACTCCAGCCTGGGCAACAAGAGCGAGACTCCATCTCAAAACAAAACAAAAAAAACCTGACAAAACAGGGTGAGCATCTAGTCTATGTTAGTTGTTGTACTGGGTGCTTTAAAAATGGCATGCCGTGAGAATGATACAATGGACTTTGGGGAAATGGTGGGAGGGTGATGAGGGATTAAAAAAAACTACATGTCAGCACGGTGTACACTGCTTGGGTGATGGGTGCACCGAAATCTCAGAAATCACTACTTAAAGAGCTTATTCATGTAACCAAACATCACCTGTTCCCCAAAACCTATTGAAATAAAAAAAGAAACAGAAAGAAAATAAAAATACAGTTAAAACAAATAAATGTGACATACTATTTAATCCCCACAGCGAGGCCTTGTACATAAGGAATCATGATTTCCACTTTACCGATGTAGAAATGAAGGCTTATCAATTATATACTCAAGTTAATGTAACTAGTAGTTGGTAGAGATAAAATTCAAGTGTAGGTTATTGGTGTCTAGAATCTGGAGTCTTCCAAAACAATTGCCTCTCATATGTAAAATAATTTTTGTATTATTCTTAGGATACCGGAGATGAGTTTAATGACTATATCAGAATGCATACAGGTAGTTCTTAAACAAGAATTTTATTGTGTTGTGTAAGATTAAGAACTGACACCTAAATTGGCCTTGCCCAGTTTCTGGATGTAAGGTACTTTTTCCCTCCTCTTAGCAAAGGAAGCACAGATGCAGGTGGTTATTAATAGCCCTTTATAACTAGAGGTACTAGGTTGTCTGAGTAAATGTAACTTTCACACATTAAAAGAGGAAAACATCAGGGCCCTGTTTGGATCCTGATACGCATGTGGAACTGCAATAATGTTAATGATCACCACGCACTTAAGACAGCTCCTTGTTACTACGAGCACTTAGGCAAACTCAGGTTTATAATGCGTCCAGGTTTTTCCATTTCTCTACTCTTCTTAGAAAATAGTTTTTTCACACACTCTTAAAAATTTTACCTAATAATTTCATTTTGAATTTAAATCCTATTAATATCTGAAAGTTGTAGGGTTCTTTGTTAAAAGGTATTCTTTATCTTACATGTGAAAGCATTACAATTTTCTTTCTTTTTTAAAAAAAACATTAAAACCGGCGAACTTATGCAATGCGGAAAGTTATTAATATAAATCCAGGTTTGCGCTGTTTTATGTGTTACAGATCAATTTTGCCATTCAGTTAATCTAACTTTGTTGTAAAAAATATATATATAGTGATACTCTAGGCTATTCTTCTTTGCCTTTAACAAGGCAAAATCCTTCGGGGACTTAGATCCTGGTTTCACTCTCTAAAGATACTGACTTAGTCGCCTCCACAGAGAATGTTTTCCCTACTGTGGCTTCCTTTATCAGAATCCATTTCTTCTCCACCAAATATTCATTCATTGACTCATTCATTCATTTCACCA
The DNA here is from genome assembly GCF_024542745.1 of Macaca thibetana thibetana. NCBI lineage: Eukaryota > Metazoa > Chordata > Mammalia > Primates > Cercopithecidae > Macaca > Macaca thibetana. The sequence goes on along the minus strand of NC_065589.1, from coordinate 98,550,741 downwards.
GTCGTAGTATCTACCATGTATGCTCCCTGTTATAACTGGGCTTGTTGAGGCAAAATGGAATAGCCCTTTCCTTAGGGCAAACATTTTTTTAGTCACTTACTAATATCAACATATACATTCTTCTTATTACTATTTTTGAGATAGGGTCTTGCTCTGTCACCCAGGCTGGAGTGCAGTGGATTATGGCTCACTGCAGCCTCCAACTCCTAGACTGAAGCCATCCTCCCACCTCAACCTCCTGAGTAGCTGAGATTATGGGCCAGACCACCACACCTGGCTTCATTATTTATTTGATTACCTCAGTAATTATTTATTTAATTACTGGCTGCAGAACAAGGTCAGCCAATGAGGTAGATACCAGGATGATCCACCCTCATTTTCAAGCTGAAGAAACCTCTTGTCTTCATGAAATTGACTCCATGAAATAAGGGCAAACAATATAAAGAGGAACAATTAAACATGCTGAAGTTAGCGGTGTACACCTTAGGGTTGTGGGATTTCAGAAAAGGAACAGATTGCTGTCATTTGGGGTGTTCAAGGCTGACCACATCAAGTCCAACGTGACCTGAACTTGAAGAACAGAAGGATGGGGAGAATTTAAATGACTGGAAGACAGGAGCTGGGGGATTAGGATCTGAAGGGATAGCATGGGCAGAGATTCAGAGGTTGGTATAAATGTGGTTCTTTTTTGTTATCACCCAGGGATTTGGTCTGACAAGAATGGAGCGCCATTGGTATACAATGGATGGCACTTATTATCGGACTGAAGAATGTCCTGTAGGTGCTCAGGGGCAATTCAGGATTCTAAGAAGGGAATTTGGACATTGAGGAAACTGTTAAAGAAAAGATGTGGGCTGACTAAATAGAGGAGGACATGAGGGCCAGAGAACAGTCAAATGTAACTAAGGCTTTCAAGTTTGGATGAGTGGAATAAAGGAGAGATGAAAATGTCTGGTTGGTTACTTTAGGCCAGGGGTCAAAAATATGTCAACCTAAAAATACAAAAGGGAAGTCCAAGTGCTGTTTGTCTCCCATTCACTCTCTCATTTCTTCAAAGACACTTTGTGACGGAGACCATTCCAGGATTCATGGCGATAAAGCAGCCCAAACCCCACAGGTTCATTGGAGGAAGACATTCTAGTGTGGGATGGCTAGAGAAGACGTTCAGCCAATAGCAGGATCTTGATGAGTAGGACTTGGGAGCAGAGGAAGATGGTCTTTTAGATGTAATTTCAACAAGAAAAGATGTATTATTTCTAAAACCATATGTATTTAGCATCCAAAGAGATGCCAGGGAGAAGAAGTGGTAAGCTTGTAGCTAGGAAGACTGATATGTACTTATTCTCTAAAAGGGCAGAGTTGTAAGCTGAAGATCACTAGTACATTTCTAATTAACTAAGTCCAGTGTATTTATTCAGCTTTCTTTCAAGGGTAGTTATTTGAAGCTTTTAACTGAGTTCTCACCTTCACGAAATTCTCTTTCTTTGCTTCTGAATGTTTAATTTTTTTCTCTTGTGTCATAATCTTTTTTTTTTTTCCAAAAGAAAATCTTCGTTGATTTTCCTCCCCAGCCACCAGGAGCCCTGGCCTCAGCTTTCAACAAATACACTCAGTCGTAAATCTCATAGTTCTATATGATCTTGAACATGATCTGAGTATTATCTGCATAACTCTCAAATCTCTATCTCCAGCCCTGACTTCTTGGATTTCAATTCCTCATTTCCAAAGGACATTCCCATATTCCCATATCTATATATCTTTTATATGAAAATACTTATGTCTAAAGGCTGGTTCAAGATCTTCTCAAAATTAGATCCTTCTTCTGTAAATCTAGAAATAGCAAGTACTGCTATATTCGAAACATGCAGATCTGGAATTCTGAAGCCATTTTGCCTCCATCATTCAGATAATCAATTGCTTATTAAGAAGTCAGGTTGCTAATTTCATCACTGTCTCCACCTCAGGACACGATTTTTATCACTTCACACCTGGATAACTACAATGACTTCCAGTTGTTCTCTCAGAGTCTAGTTTTCACCCACAGAAATCATGGTAGCATAACATGACCCAGACTTTTCTGTCTGGTGCTTTATATTCTCCACCATCTGGCTTTAACTTAAATGTCCAGCTTTATTTCCCAGAAATTGCCTCCTAGGACTCTCTGATTCAGCCAAAACCCTTTACTCACTATCCTCTGAATAGATGTCACACTTTCCCTTCTTGGCTCACAGACTCCTCTTCAACTAGAAAGCCCTTCCTCACTCCTCCATAACTATTGAAAATGTATTCAGTTCGAATTCTACCTCCTTCACAAAACCTGATGTGAATGCCCATTCCATAGACTCTCTCTCATTTCTGTAATTCAAATAATTATGGGCCAGGCGCAGTGGCACATGCCTGTAATCTCAGCATTTTGGGAGGCTAAGGTGGGAGGATCACATGAGGTCATGAGTTCGAGACCAGCCTGGCCAACACGGTGAAACCCCGTCTCTACTATAAATACAAAAATTAGCCGGGCATGGTGGTGTGTGCCTGAAATCCCAGCTACTAGGGAGGCTGAGGCAGGAGAACCGCTTTAACCTGGGAGAGGTTGTAGTGAGCCAAGATTGCACCACTGCACTCAGGCCTGGGTGACAAAATTTGAGACTCTGTCTCAAACAAAACAAAACAAATCAAAACAAAACAACAAAAAACTAAATAATTATGGCTCCTACCATTTGTTGCAGGTTTATCACATATTTTCACTTATTCATCATAATTATTTTATCAGGTGTATTAGTCTCATCTTCCAAATTAAATGATAACCATGTTTTAGTCTTTCTGACCCATCTTCTACCTCATATGCACACAACAGTGACTGTATAGAATACACTCAATGAATACTTATTGATTTATTTATTGACTGAATACATATGAACTACAAGGTACAGCAGGTATTATGAGAAAAAAGGGGGTTTTAAAGCCTGGTGAAAAGACATTCAAGATTGACTTCTAAACCTTCTGAATAGAAGCAATTTTTATTAACTTCACTTTAAACTCTAGGTGTATACAACAACTAGTAAATTGTTACTTTGTGGGTAAACTTTCTTTTGTGACACTTTAAGTGCTTATAAGGCTAATAAAAATCAGTTTTTATTTATGCTGGAGGCCAAAATTTAACATTTATCTTTAAAAGGAACTCAAAGCCATTTTTGATCCCATGAGTTGGGACATTATAGAAAGTATCTAATTCATGATATCGCTTTATTACTATGTTTTAATATGAAGTTATTTTATCTTGTTTCTATTTTTTACATGGTGATAATACCCATGCAACATAAAATATTAAAACTAGAAGTAGTCTTATCAAGAAACTAGTTTAATCTACTCGTTTTTTTTGCAGTTGTGGGAACTGAGTTCCAAAGAGGAAAACTGGCTTGCCCAAGGTTACAATCTTGTCATTGTCAGGGCTGGGTGTAAAAATTGGGTTTATTGGGGCTTGATTCTACACTTTTTCTAGAATCATATATTGTACAGTTTTATTTTTATGCCTTAATTTGACATTATTCGAATGAATAGAATGACAATAGGTTTTTATTATTTCTCTTATTTTATACCCAGGAAAGTGAATTCATGCTTTCAAGTCATTAATAAGCACATTTTAAACAGAAACACAACATGAGCAGTTTATTATGGTATGTATCAACATAAGGGTGATATAAAGATCATCTTCGTTTTTTACATTTCATAAAACATCAAGCTTTTTTTCATGGATGAGCTGAGTAGAAGTAGTTATGTGTTTTTTTGTTTTGTTTTATTTTGGAAGATAATTTTATAGTGGACACTATGCTAATATTTGTGATGGTAGTGTAGAGGACTGTTGGAAACACCGCCGTCCCCACCCCCCCCCCACAAAAAAAATAGTCTCATCTAGGAAAAGAGAGATAAACATGTAAATTTGTGTTGGTGATGTAAGAATGTGAGAGAAGATGCCATTCAGTGTTTGGGAAAAAACATGGAATATCACAGTTGTCCTGAAACTCCATTCTATTACAGTAGCAGAGTAAAACAAAACGCCGCTCACTATCTTTCCACTGTAACTTTTTAGCTTCATTAAAAATAAGTAAACTTGTCAATTCTTCTCTAAAACTGCCTGGAAAAAATTATTCAGAAGGGTTCAAGGATGCAGAGAATTACAAGTGAAGAAAGGATTTAAAGGAACTCAGATGATTAATTATTGAGAGAAATGTTCATGGAAATTTGTCTTTCTGAAAAAAACATTTTACAGTCTAAATTACACCATATTGTTTGAATTCTCAATGACTGATATCAAGCTGTGGCTAGCAGAGGCATATCATATCCTAATTTTAAAATAATTTTTTGCAGTCTTTTAAAATAAAAGTTACTACTCGAGATTCACCCAACTCATGCACTGAAAGGATCCATTCATAGAGTTCAGTATTCTTGAACATCACAGGTAAATTAGGGGTGTGAGAATGAAAGATACACTTGCTTAGTGAAATACCAAAATGTAGAAAATTTTGATTTGAAACAAAATCAGAGACCTGTAAAGTCTGACTTACTTGTTAAGTCATGGAGATACAAATGGATGGGTCAGTGTTTCTTTCCCTGCCTCACTAAACCCACATGACACAGGACA
>NC_065589.1:98533602-98538602 GCF_024542745.1 Macaca thibetana thibetana | reverse complement strand
ACAATACTTCACAACCTTTAGGGTTTGTGCTCACAAATAGTAGTAAATACTTTTAAACTAAATAAATAACTGCTGTCAAATTCACTTACAGAGGCAGTATGCCATCTTTTCTAGCACTATGTTAACTAGGATATGCATTTCCATACGCCATTATGCTGGTGCGCCACTCTCCCAACCCCTTTTTAAATCCAGGTACAACAATTCATAATATAGTTTTTATATCTGAATTCAAATGAGGTAATATCATTCTGCTCTTTCTGGCTGACCATCTGACAATCAAAATTAAATGCACTGAGATGGACTTTGCACTTCCTGATCCCTACCCCATCCGCAGACTTCTAAATCCCAGGATTTTCCTTTAAAATGTTCCCTCATGTCTAGTCAGTGGATTTGCCTAGTACAAGTACTGTAGAAATTTTCACCATAAAATATTCTTACTCTAGAATGGCCAATACTTGACGGGTTTAGCCCCACTTACATTATGAAATAAAAATAGGCTCATTTTCCCCTTTGGACTCGTTTTGATGTTTTGCCCACCACCATCACCACTGGCAGAAGAGATCTTAATAATGTAGCTTTGTCTCTGCAAAGAAGAGATTCAATTTTATATAATAACCAATGTATACTGGTTTTAAATGAGGTTCATTGGGCAGAATATATTAGACAAGTGTCTGTTTTTGAACTTATGATATATATATTTTTATTCAGCATTTGAAAGCCTGAAAGTTCCCATATAATGTAGCAAAGTTCTATTCAGTCCTTACAGGTCAAATAAGCCACCCTTTGCATGAGTCTCAGCAAAATTTTAGACATGTATTGGAGCTACATGGCTGGCACAAAAACAGACGGTTACTTCAAAACCACAAAGAAGTGGGAGCCCAAAGAATTCCTTTCTGCAATTCAATAAACAAGAGGAAAGATGTACTGTTTGCTGGCTCAAAATAGACACTAATTTTACATCTGTCTCTGAGGCATAGCAAAAAGCCAACTAAAGAGCAGTAATAAATGTCCAAAAACAGCATCAGTATCCAAAACTCTCACAGTAGTCTTCAGAGGAATTAATTACAATTCTGTGTAACAGTTGCATTGGCAAAATGCACCCATAATTATATACAGGTACTGTACTGTATTACAGGGAAATTTGCCATGTGATACTATGTTTACATGATAATTGATGGATAAGATAAAACTATTTGCATATGAAGGGCATAAGAATTATTGGCATGGCTCACCATTTTATGTGGAATCATATTAAAGTTTCATTTTCTCTAAAACTGTATGTATAATATGGGGTTACCAAAGGGCATAAAGCTGATACTTAAATTTGCTTTATAGCAAATGGGTCTGGAAAGATATATCTCCACATGCATTACTAAAAACCTATATTTAAAAAGGCTTTATAGTTTATCTATAATAGGCATTGTTTTCACTTCACCAGATTATATTATATTAAATCCTCTGTATTCTTCCTTCCAAGCAAACAATACTCTAAATTATATCACTATGCCAATTAATTTTACAGCCATATGTAAAACAAATAATGGTTTCTCTTCCTTGCCTATACATATAACTCTTATTTTCAGATTTTTGTGTTCTGGTGACATGTAATAGAATAGTAGCAAAATTTGACATTTTTATAATGTCCATACCTGCTGGAAAATTTCAGCATTTGCAAAAATGGCCTATCATAGCATTTAAACATTGCTGATAATTAGCTTGACATTTGAAATAGCAGAACTGTTGTTTTGAAGATGCCCTACACAATGTTACCTTACTAGCCCCTTTTCCTACTTATATGCTTTCTCTACATTATTCTGTCAGTTACAGTACAAATATCAGTTGCTAATGTATTAACATACAAAAGAACTGATGTGAAGGGGCAATACTTCATCTTCACCAGAAGCAGAAACTCTATTGACGTAAAGGAAAATTACATATGCAGCTTATAGACAGTTAATTGTTAATAAGGCAGTCAATAATGATTTCCTATAACTCTACTCAAGTGGGCCAATAAATCGTTCAATGCCATCATCAAACATTTATTAAATACCCACAATGTGGCAAATCCAGAAGATAGCAGGAGGTGCCATTCTCACCTCAGGAAGCTTACAATTTATTTGGAGAAATAGATCATAAAATTGTAGTTCCAGAAGGACATTTGAAGTCAACTCTTGACAAAGGAGGTAATACAGCACAGTGAGGTGAAATGACTTGTCAAAGGCCGTACAGCCAGTTGGTGGCAAAGCCGGTACTAGCAAGCATGTCTTTAGGTGTACAACAGCCAAACAAAAACATACATATTAATACAAATTCCCAGTGCAGAATGCAATCTAAGTTTAAACCCCACATGACCAGAGAAAGGGATGGAAATCCCTGGGACTTTTTGGGATTTTCATGCCACAAAAATGGAGATTGTTGCTTAATTTTAAATTGTTTTGATGATTGTTACTTTCATGGATCCCCTTAATTTGAGTTATAGAAGCCTACCAATTTGATCAATTACCAGAATCTAACAATACACCCATGTTTCCTGCAATAGTTTGGAAACAATAGAGATAAAGAGGCAGTTCACAGAATTACGAGTTTGAAGATTTGCCTTGTCCCAGAACCAACGTGTAACCAGCTGTGTGGCCTTGGCCTATCATCCAAGGAAACTTGGTAGAAATGAGTAAAAATCACGATAATGGTTCCCTGTTTATGAGGTTGTCATAGGAGCCTACAAAGTTGTACGTGCAATGGCACTGTGTGATGTATAAAACAGTAACATGGAAATGCAAGGTGATGTAACTGGTATAATTACTGAAATGCCATTGTTCCAGTGTCTGTTGTCTTTTCTCTGGTGCTGCAATGTGTGGTGGCTACGAGGAAAAAGGAAGATTTGAACTTGTGCCAGTCACGATTTTTGTGTTGGCCCTTCATTTAGAAATTTATTTGCAAATGCTTCCTCAAGTAGGAAGGCCATGATGAGAGAGACTATGCCTAATCCTTCAGCTTAGACGTGACACAGCCATATAACCTCATTTTAAAAATGTCTCTCTTGGTAATATAACTTAAAATTTAAAATAAGTTCTTTTGGCCAGGTATAGTGGCTCACACCTATAATCCCAACACTTTGGGAGGCCAAGCAGGGAGAATTTCTCGAGGTCAGGAGTTTGTGATCAGCCTGGGTAAAACTCCATCTCTACAAGAAATAAAAAATTAGTCAGGTATGGTGTTGCATGCCAATAGTCCCAGTTACTCAGGAGGCTGAAGTGAGAGGATTGTTGGAGTTTTGGAGGTCAAGACTGTAGTGAGCTATGATCATACCACTGCACTCCAGCCTGGGCAACAGAATGAGACCCTGTCTTAAAAAAAAAAAAAAGTCTTTTGGAATTTTATGAATCATTTGGTTTCATAAATCTCTTATGCTTAGATGCTTAGAGATCATTTATGTTTGAGCCAGTGGAGGAAAGGCCTTATGGGGCTGCTTTCTTAGAATGTATTTACAGGTGGCAAGTGTCGGGAAGACCTTCTAAGACTTTTCTCCTGAACCTTAGCCTTTATTCCTCCTTGTCTTCCCCACACATTTCAATTTCCAAATATGTGCTACTGAGGAAAAGATGCAGCTATTTTTCAATAATTTTTATCCAGTGACTCTTGCCCATCCGGGGGGATTTATCATTGACTGTTTTTTTTTTTTTTTTTTAAATCACAGTTACCTTGTTACCTCCGTGCTTGGGTGGGTAAAGATCATAGGACTAAATACAAGGTTCAATTTCTTATTTAATAATGGAGACTTAGTGACAAATACAACAAGGCAAAGACAAATTCAAACAGATTTTCTTCTGAATTTGAACTTGTATCACTGAAATGCATGAGTCTTGATTTCTCCATTTAAAAATGGGAATACCTTTATTACTTGGGGATGCAAGATGAATGAATTAATGCTAGGAAGAAGGGACCATGCCACTCTGAAATATTCAGATGGAATGTGCTATCCAATACAAAACATTGTTATAAATAATTATTATTAACATACTATAGTCAGCCTTTATACAAACTAGCTTGGCCACTTTAATTTTTTATCCCAGGAACATTCGAAGGCATTAAACCCGCATTATAAATTAATGAGTTGTAAAATGTCAGCTGATAAAACAAAAGCAGTTTTGAGTATAGGGATAAAAATGTTTCCATTTCAGATTAGCTATGTAAAAAATATGCATATTAAATAAAATGAGAGCAGAATTTCTGCAATGCCATGGTTGCAGTGGAGAGAGGCCAGTTCTGAGGCTCCTCCAACTATCTGGTTACAAGAGCATCTTGGGAAGATGGCAGCCACTCATTCCCTCTGGAAATACTAGCAGGTTCCCTGGTACCTGGGAGAGGCTTTCAAATTTCAGTATGCTGGGTGATTTTCAAAAAGGTTCAAATTTCCATAAATTTGTTGAGGTTCGGGATAAGCTCCAACATGCAGGTAATAACATCTTAGATATGTAATTTCCCCCTCCAAACTTCTTCCTTAATATCAAAAATATAAACATAACGGCAAATAAGAATAAAAGCAAGGACCCTCCTTTGTCAAGCTATCATAAAAACAGATATTGGTTGGAGAATTTGTAACAGTAAATTCAGTTTCTTTCAAGAAGACACGGTATTTCTAGGTCACAATGTTCTCAGTGAAATTTATGATTTCCCAAAGACTTGACATCTGTTTATTTTTTTACAAAAGTAAACATAGTCGGGTTTTCCTGTATATCTAGGACTCATAATGGTTTTGATTACCTTACTTAACTCCTACCAAAGGAAACTAGTCATTGTACTGATGTTTCAAACATACATGCCCCTGACCGCTCCTTTCATTTAGTGAGTTTTTGTAGTTATTTCTATCCTTTAGAAATTTTTTCAGCTTCACTTTCTGTCGACATCTGTAATATGCTTACACTCCAAGGACACAATAGTTAGTTATACTCCAGAACACAAGTCAATAAGGCCCTTTGATGGCTAAAACGTCTAATAGCACC
>NC_065589.1:98521102-98526102 GCF_024542745.1 Macaca thibetana thibetana | reverse complement strand
ACAGGAAATAGGTTTTCTTTTTATCCAACTTCACTCTGAAATGAGAAAATGAGCACCCTGACAAGGAAGCCCACAAACCAACAGGGATTCCAAGCCCAGATTTCATCATAATAAAGAATGTTTAATTGTTAGCTGAAGGTTCAGTTGGTGAGCGGGAACACCAAGGTTTTCATACAAAGGTAGCTCTCTGGCTCCTCACTGCCCAATTCTTGAATAGCCCCAGAAAAGTAGACTGATAATTAGTAGTCACTGACTTTTAATGATCTGATCTCATTCTAATGGCACAACCCCAAAATCTCAGGCAAGACCAGCAATTCTCACCTCTCTGTCTTCTTTTAAGTATTGAAACAAGGGCTGACGAGATGGAAGCACTCCTGGAAGCCTGACAGTAAGTAATATTTTGCAATTAAAACATTTGCAAATATTTAATTGTCTGAAACAACAATGGCAAGATGGAGAAGACTCCTTATTTATACTTTCATATGTAAAGGAAATTTTGATCTAAGAATGTATTTCACCTCTGGGTTCATCCTCCCCTGCTTCTATCATTTCTTTCCTCCTCTCCTCTTTTTTTTTTTTTTTTTTTTTTTTTGATCAGAGGCATGAAAGTGAGTAAGTGTGAATGCTTAGGTACCTGGGGTATGGAAAGGTGGTAATTAGCACAGCGGGATAATTGATGTGTAGATTGCAGCATGAACAAATGCTTTGACTTGTTTGTTCTTCTCACTCTTCCACATTCATTCTCTCTCTCTTCCTCTCGCTCTCCCTCTCTCTCTGTCTTTGAAAACGCAGCCTAGCTAATGAACACCTTAGCTGCTTAGTTAAGCTGATTACAGATATACATCTATCTGAAGGAAGCGCCCTAGTCTCAGAGAAGATGCTTAGGTGGTACCTTTTGCTCTCAGTTGCAAACCAAGAGTGCCTTTCCTCCCTCCAGAGCTTCCATTTCACACCCCCTAACCGAGACACAACAATGCCACCCAACCATACACAAAATGACAGATACGCACACCCCATTTTTTGGGGGAAAATGGTGAAGATGACAGAAAAGTTTAGAACTAGAAATCAGAATCAGAGAAAATTCCTAAAGAACTTTACCTGAGCATCAAATGCACTGTCTTTTCAGGCAGTATTCCTAGGACTTTCCACTTTAGGGAATCTCAGAATTATAATTACTAGAAGCTCTGCTGTGTCAATGGTTTCAATCTCAGACAGTTATTAAATAGAACTCTTTAGAAATAAATTGAAAATGTATCCATACTTTGGCTTTTCAGTCACATCAGCCTTTCAGAGGAGGTAAGACATGTGGGGATACTCCACCTGCAGTGCCATCTCCCTTCTTCTCTCTCCCCCTTCCTTCCTTCCCTGAACTTAAGTGCTCAAATTCTAACCTTCATAAGGCAGTTAAACTTGGGAATCCCTAGTTCAGAGTTAGCCCGCCTATCTTGAAACATACCTAAACACACTTGCACTGCGTGGGCAATAACATTTTCGAACATTCATATGATGCTTTCAGGAGACTCCATGCACCATCTTCTACTTCCCCAAATAGGCCCTATGTCAGTAGTCAAAGGATATTGAATCATCCTTTGTCCCCCTTCCGTCCTTCCACATCCTTCCTTCCTCCCTTCTTTTCTCCTTCCCTCCCTTCCTCCCTCCGTCCCTCCCTCCCTCCATTCCTTCCTTCCTTCCTTCCTTCCTTCCTTCCTTCCTTCCTTCCTTCCTTCCTTCCTTCCTTCCTTCCTTCCTTCTTCCCTCTCCACATCCCCTCTCCTCCCCTTTCTCAAACTAGTAAGTGAGCAATTAAGTCACTTAGCCAATATGGAAAAGATATACCTTTAGTCTTCAGGACTCCATTTTCACAAAGCATGTTACATGTGTATATTACCTTCAGCAAGGTCCAGGCTCTTTAGACCAATTATCTATCCAGTGCCTGGTGCTCTTTACTATGGGTATTCCTAGATCCCAGGGGTATTTTTAATAGTCATTAATCTACTCTCATTTTTTTTTTTCTTCTCTCAGAAACTTCCACATATGAGCTTGATGACTCATAAGGGCACCATACCAAAGACCAAGAACTGGCTGGGCGCAGTGGCTCACACCTCTAATCCCAGCACTTTGGGAGGCTGAGGCAGGTGGATCACCTGAGGTCAGGAGTTCGAGACCAGCCTGGCCAACATGGTGAAACCCCATCACCACCCAAAATTACAAAAATTAGCCGGGCATGGTGGCATGCACCTGAAACCCCAACTACTGGGGAGGCTGAGGTGGGAGAATTGCTTGAATCCAACAGGTGGAGGTTGCAGTGAGCTGAGATCGTGCCACGGCACTCCAGCCTGGGTGACAGAGTGAAACCCTGTTTCAAAAAAAAAAAAAAAAGAAAAAGAAAAAAGAAAAAAGAATTAAGTTTAATAACTGTAAATTTCAGTAAACTGATTTTAAAGTTTTTTAAACGTTGGAGCACTTTAGTATATACCAGTGATCATATTTCTCTAAATTACATATTCTAAGTTCTTCAGGCCCCAGTTCTGTTTTACATGCAAGATTTCTCTGGCTGCTAAGTACTTGGTCGGTAATAGCCTTTACTGTATAAATAAGAGGGTTCTGACAGCATTGGCTTCCTCTGCTTTATGCAGTGGTAGCAATGGAAAAATGACTGGGGTAATCAATAAGTAGCTCACAAAAAAGTAGAGAAAATTTGCATAATTGGTTCTTATTAGCTTACCCATAAAATGTATTATGATACTTCTCATATGTCTAACATGCCTATATATGTTCTTCCTTCCATCACTAGATTTTGTTTAGGGCCTACAAATATGCTCTGTATTATTTATCATTATTCCTTACCACATCCCCCAGTTACTCCCATCTTGTCCATTCATCACAACTAGAGGAGAATTTTTGACTAGAAAAGAACACATTTTCTCACAACTCTAAATTCTCCCAACTTATCTTCAATTAAAGATAAATTAATGAGCCATGAAAACTGTACCATGGTACTGGACCACCTGAATACGCTGAGGCCATGTCCCCCCTTAAAGCATGATGGTCCCTAACTCGTAGCTGAGTAAGGGACTGCAGCTTCGCATGCCCTTCTGACGGGCCCATCTGGCCTCTTTCAAGGCCCAACTTCAAATAGGAAGTGCAAAGACAGGAAACAACTTTGCTAGAAGCTGGGGTAGCTCAGCCATGTGAATGCTCCTGCCTGGTAGACATTTTATGTTTCTGTAGGTTCTGGGATCAGGATGCTTCAATTTGAATCCAGCTCTCTAACTGCCTAACTTGTGACTTCTGGTAAATTATCCTACCTGCCTCCATGTCCTCCTTTATTAAGTGGAGGACAAGAATATCCACTGGGTCAGTGGGAGGTTGTGAAGGTTACGTGTAAAGCACCTAGAGAGACCAGCTCCCAGAAAGTGCTTAGTAATAGGTGCTAGGTGTTATGATAATTGTTAGCCAAGTCTAGGGACCGTTTTTGGTGATAGTGAGTTCTGTATCACTCTTTCACATGCTAATTTTGTGACAATCCTATGGTGATTTACAGTAGTCATGTTGAGCCGGTAAGATTTTATTTTTACTCCGTTTCTAAGTTTGATAAAGGGCAATAGAGGGCATTGAAAGGTCATGACATTTAAGCATGAAGTATATAATTTAGGAGTTTGGGGGCACCTGCTGTGGAAAGGGGGCATCCCGGACACTAAACTAGGTTCCGTGCTGCCACCCTATGAGGTAGGCAGCAGGATTCCATTTTACAGAAGAAAATGCTAAACGTTCAAGATGATAAAGGACTTACTGAAAGTTCACGCAGATAAGTGGTGAAATTGAGTTTTCCACTTTTCATCTGTCTCACCTCAAAATGCAACATCTCTCTGAATGCTGCATCACACTTTTCAAACTGTGCACGCAAGGTACATGCTAAAAAGGGCCTTTATGGTTTTTGACATTTATGTTGCACACATTCAGAAGAGATAAAAATAGACTCCATGCTGCTGATATAATTACTAGAGGCTATAAAAGCCATGCAAAATCTGGAGAGGGGGCGTGGGAATAGTCGAGGAAAGAACATAAACAAGGGAGCAGTGACACAAACTAGGACTTCATGCCATCCTTAATTCCTTCACAGAGCTCCACACAGTCCTACAGTGTTCCACCATGTCAAATCAGGCCTTCATTTTGAACTTGGAAATCTCCCCACTTGCAGGCAGTGGCACTGCCAGCAAGCCACAGGTGGGCACCACATGAGCAGGTGAGAAATGCCACTAGTAAGGGGAGGTTGAGGATCTGGTGCCTCTAAAAGAGCACATCAATCCTAATTATCCTGCGTGGGTGCACCACTTATGTCGTACTTAGGTACTTATTTTTTTAGTCAGGCAGTTTAAGAGAGTTTCAGGCAAATGAACGTCCGTGCCTTGGAAATCCCTGAGAAGACGTGAAGCAGCCTCAGAAAGAGAAACTGGCTGAGCTTTCAGCTTGCGCGCGCTGGGGTAAGGAAGCCACACTACACTGAGCTGGCATAACTGCCCTTGGCCTGGCCAGCAGCATCTCGTCCTGCAAACTGAGAGAAACCTGAGAATGAACTTCTACACTGCACCTCAGAAGGGAGCAGGCGGGAGAGGAAGCCGGGTTGGGAAGTCGGAGTGGAATCTGAACACAGAAGAGAGGGAGAGCTATTCAGGAAAATGTGCTTTGTTATTTCCTTCTGGCACCTTGCTCATTACCATTCTAATTTTTCAAATGCAAACTGAAACCCATACTAACTTTAACATCCTAAATGACAAACTAAAAGCAACACAACTCCCCCTTCCACTCCAGTAATACCCCTCATCCCTAAAAAACAACAATGCTAACAAAACCCATGAACACCTATAACAAGTACATCTTTAAAATCCAAATCCTTGCTTTTCTTGGCTTTTAGGTTGAAAGGTAGTGGAAAGTGGCTAAGAGTAAGACCCCATTACATTCAGTGCAAGGTGAAGGCTGGTCTTGAAACTTTGTATCTT